>NW_027529433.1:0-20876 GCF_008692635.1 Crocuta crocuta | reverse complement strand
TGGCAAAGAAGATATCAAACTTTCACTTTTCACAGATTACATAATACTCTACATGGAAAACCTGAAAGACTCCACCAAAAGACTGCCAGAACTGATACATGAATTTAGCAAAATCTCATGGTACAAAATCAATGTACAGAAATCAGTTACATTTCTATATACCAGTAATGAAGCAACAGAAAGAGAAATCAATAAACAGATCTCATTTCCAATTGCACCAAGAACCATAAAATACCTAGGAATAAACCCAACCAAAGATGTAAAAGATCCGTATGCTGAAAACTATAGAACACTTATGAAGGAAATTGAATAAGACACAAAGGATTGGAAAAACAATCCATGCTCATGGATTTTAAGACTATTGTTAAAAAGTCAATACTACCCAAAGCAATCTATACATCCAATGCAATCCTAATCAAAATTGCACCAGTATTCTTCTCAAAGCTAGAACAAACAATTCAAAAATTTGTATAGAACCACAAACGACCTCAAATAGCCAAAGTAATATTGAAGAAGAAAACCAAAATGGGAGGCATCACCATCCCAGACTTTAGCCTCTACTAAAAAGTTGTCATCATCAACACAGTATGGTATTGGCACAAAAACAGACACAAAGACCAATGGAATATAACAGAGAACCCAGAACTGGACCCACAAATGTACGGCCAAGTAATCTTTGACAAAGCAGAAAAGAGTATCCAATGGAAAAAGGATGGTCTCTTCAAAAAATGGTGCTGGGAGAACTGGACAACAACATGCAGAAGAATGAAACTAGAACACTTTCTTACACTATACACAAAAATAAACTCAAAATGGATGAAAGACCTAAATGTGAGACAGGAAGTCATCAAAATCCTAGAGGAGAAAGCAGGCAACAACCTCTTAGATCTCAGCTGCAGCAATTTCTTGCTTGACACATCTCCAAAAGCAAGGGAATTAAAAAGCTTCATCATGAAAAGGAAACAATCAACCAAACTAAAGGCAATTGATGGAATGGGAAAAGATATTTGCAAATGACATATCTGATCAGGGTTAGTATCCAAAATCTATAAATAATTTACCAAACTCAACACCCAAAAAACCAAATAATCAAGTGAAGAAGTGGGAAGAAGACATGAACAGACACTTTTCCAAAAACACCCAGATGGCTAACAAACAAATGAAAAGATGTTCAACGTCACTCATCATCAGGGAAATACAAATCAAAACCACACTGAAATACCACCTCACACTGATCAGAGCAACTAAAACGAACAACTCAGGAAACTGCAGATACTTGAGGTGATTTGAAAAAATGAGAAACCCTCTTGTACTGTTGGTGAGAATGCGAGCTGGTGCAGCCACTCTGGAAAACAGTGTGGAGGTTCCTCAAAAAATTAAAAACAGAACTACCCTACATCCCAGCAATAGCACTACTAGGAATTTATTCAAGGATACAGGAGTGCTGATGCACAGGGGCACATGTACCCCAACGTTTATAGCAGCACTTTCAGCAATAGCCAAATTATGGAAAGAGCCTAAATGCCCATCAATTGATGAATGGATAATAAAGATATGGTTTATATATACAATGCAATGCTAGTTGGCAATGAGAAAGAATGATATCATGCCATTTGCAGCAATGTGGATGGAACTGGAAGGTATTATGCTAAGTGAAATAAGTCAGAGAAGAAAATACCGTATGTTTTCATTCTTATGCGGATCTTGAGAAACTTAACAGAGAACCATGGGGGAAGAGAAGGGGAAATATAGTTACAGACAAAGAGGGAGGGAGGCAAACCATAAGACACTCTTAAATACAGAGAACAAACTGAGGGTGGATGGGGGTGGGAGGGGAGAGGAAAAAATGGGTGATGAGCACTGAGAAGCAGACTTGTTAAAATAAACATTGGGTGTTGTATGTAAGTGATGAACCACGTGAATCTACCCCAAAAACCAAGAGCACATTTTACACATTGTATGTTAGCCTATTAGATAATAAGTTATATTTAAAAAAATAATGTAATGCTGCTTTTGAAAAGTATTCACTCCACTGTATTCTTTTAGAACCTATCTTTCAATCTTAAAAGTCAATTTTTATTTTAAATCTATTACTGACAGCCTTTTCCTAAGAATACAAGTGATGTGTATATAAATTATACAAAACTCCCCAAATACTAACGTACTGCTAGAAAACATAGAAAACTGGTATAGTTTAAGACTTTTCTGAAGACAGCAGAGGTGAACAAACAGTTTAATGATGCTTAGACAGGTTACTCCAAGAAACACACATTAATCTCCTTCCTCTTACTTTCCTAGAATTTGAGAACCACACATTGCCTCTCTAATAAGTCATTGTTAAATTGGTCCCAGAGACTGGTGATAAGGAAACTTGTTAAGAGATCAGGTTCGTTTTCTATTATGTTTTGTTATCATTATGAATTTTTGTTTAATCACTGAAAGAGGGGGAAATGCTTCTTTAGTGATCTCACAGTGTAGCACCAAATGTAAAACAAGTCATTAAATATAAAGTGTGAGCGTGAGATGGGAAACTGCAAAATTTAAATGACTATAATTTCAAAGAAAAAAAGCAGGAAATATAGAAATGAGCTTCTGTTTGGTTTGGGAATTTGCAGATGTCAGCTTTCTATGCACCCTTGCAGGTCTCTTTTTGATATGCTCTCCTTTCTACTGACCCTCTGGTGGCAGAAACAGCTCCAGACTTTCTGAGAAGAAAGCTCTCCACCCAGGGTCTGGCTGCCCACCTTCACAGTGACAGATGAAGGCTGACTCTCATCAGTGCTGAAGTTAGGTCCATGAGCTCAGAACTAGTTTAGCAGCCATTAATCCACTAGTTTTGGTTATCTGGTTTGTTGTATAATTATTGTCTTTAGTGTTACCTAATTACACTTGAGCAATTGTGTAAAAGACTTTGTTACATATTAAACACCAGGGAGTATCAATTATGAACCTTACATGTATATTTTATTTTCTCATAATTTTATCATCACTTAGAGACAAGAGAAGATATTCCAAGGAAAATGGCCATCCATTTTAGTAGTTGTGGATCTGTGTACAAATTACATTGAAAGCAATGACAGATGATCATAAAAGACAATGGAATATTTGACAAAAATGGCATTCTTAACATGTTCAATATGGCATTTTAAATACTCTACTAAATTTCCTTTCCATTTCATAGCTGCTTTGAAAATCTTAACACAATTTTCTTTCATATGCATTTTGTGGGTCACATGGCCCTGTGGAACAGTACAAATATAGTAATAAAAATGATTACTTTTCAGTATTTCCTTCTAAAAGATAAATGTTTTGCTTCATTAATCTCCTTTCTCTAACTTTCCTAGAATGTGAGAACCACACATTGCCTAACAAGTTTTATTAGAAGTAAAATGTGATGTAGTATGTATTAAATCCAATAGGTGAACGTAGTATTACGTAAGCTGCTTTTGTATATAAGATTACTAAGACAAATGGCAACATCTAAATTCTAATAGTACATTTCTTCAAAAAAAAATTTAGCCATAGAGGAATACTTCTCAGGCTGAATATTGCAATCTCAAGATGAGTCATGATGTTATTTTTTGAAAATTAAAAAGAGCCCTCCAATCGTAGAATCCAATAAACTTTGAGCTACTTGAAATGAGGAATTGATGGGTGACAGAAAAGACTGATTTTCCATCTTTTGAGAAGCAGCCATTAATACAAACTACAAACAAAGCCCTTTGAAGTCCAAGGATGAATTTACTCATGTAACATTATAGACCTTCTCAATAAGAGTATGCACAGTTTCCATCACACCTGTAACTAAATTAGACTTTGCGTTGGAAATACTTCACCTTGTTGGGTATATGCATTTTAAAAAACATTCCTTTTAATTTGAAACATCTAATTTATTATATTTAACCCAACTTTAATACATAGTGACTCGGGAGCTACTTTCCCAAACACCTCAATCAGGAGGCCATTTGTAAGACATCCAAAGACAAGTGACCACAGGCATGAGGCCTGGGAAGGGAGTTTGAAACAGCAGCCAAAGAAAACTGTATTTTGCTAAATGGGCATGTTATTTAGAAACAAAGTTGTCCTTTTGCAAAGTGTACATTTGGAATGTTTCCAACTTTGGGGTGACATTAAGCAAAAATGAGTTAAAATGGAGTCCTTCAGCCTTGTTCTCTGATGATTTTGCGAATTAGGCATCAGGCTGTGTACCGGAGGTGCCATTTTAGGACTGGGGCAGAGAAGCAGCTGAAAAGAAAAAGCACTTTGCTCAGACAGGATGTGCCTATGTGCTTGCTCTCCACAGCTGCATCCTCAAAGAGGATAAATGAGGGCATATTCAGGCATTAATCAACCAAAAGAGATCATGCACTCAGAAAAAGCTCCAATCAAGTCCCTCGGATGTCGTGGTCCTTAAGTACTATCACTAATTGCCTGGAATTGTGCCTGTAGTTCTTAGAGTCGGCCCTGGCCCTCTCTTGCTGTGAGTCCAGTCAAAATAGCAAGAGACAGCTCCCCAAATCCCATCTACAGCTAAAACTTCAGATCTTGACACACTCAGCTATCTCTTATTGAATTTTCAAGGAACAAAGTGACAACCAGATTTTAAGTGGCTGAAGAAACAGGACTAGGAATGATGTGGTGGAATATTCTATCTCTTCCAAAAGAGTCTTAATTATTTCATTTGGTTTATCTCTTTTATTCTTGTTGATGTTTTCACACTGCAGGTTGCTTTCATTTCTAGAGTAGACACCCTGAGGACTCCACATGTAATATGACAATGTGAGTGTGCTTTCAGCTGAGCTTCCTATGAGTCTGTGAGGAAGGCTATGTCCAGCTTGGAGTAGAGCTGTGCTGTGAGATCTTGACAGCCATTCTTCACAGCAAGACTTTATTATTTAAAGACAAACTTGGAGATGCTTTGATTTGTTATGTTGGAAGAGGCCCTACATTCAGTCTCTGATCTCACTGTTTTCCCTAAGAGGCTACAGAGGAGCAGCAACGTGCACAGGTTACTCAGCGGCTGATCCAGGACTGGTTCCCAAAAGTTTGGATTCTCAGCTGCAGTGCTTCAGTTTGAAGTGAATTTCCAGATCATATTCAAAGGCAAGGATCAAAACACATTCAGAAGTGAAAGATAAAAGATTTCCCCCCCCAGAATATATATTGCTTTGTCTTTGTTAGGAATAGAAAAGTCTTAATTATTTGCAACGCTTATTTTGAAAGGGGGAGAGAGAATAATTAAGGCAAATGTGTATCTATCCTTTAATTATAATGGAGAAATAGCACTACTTTAGCAAGAATTTTAAAATAAATTTAGAATACATCAATTACACACTGAATTTAATGTCATGGTTTAGCAAGTTGTGGAAAGGCAAGTTTGGGGACTGAGAAGAGACAAAACTTTATTATTGGAAGCTTTCTACCTTTTTGCCTGTATGTGCTTTCCTTCAGATCCTTAAACCAGACAATAGCGTGGTTATATCCTCCCAGTCATATAGGCAAGTATGGGAGGTAGCATGGAGTCTCTATCCTTTGGACAGAGTAAGCCTTCACTGAGGCACCCCTGAAATTAAATTCCAAGATGATAACCAGCACAGAGATGTTAACAAACTTTAAATAAAGGCATTGTGTACATAGAGGGAGAGATTCTGCCTCTGTAGATTCTAATGAAGCAGGCAGGTGTTCCTGAGTAGATTTTTGACACCACGGAGCGGAGTTTTAATATTCATAAAGGTGGTTTGTTTTGGAAGTTTCTATAACTTTCACCTCTTGGAAACTATATTTTTTCTTCAAGAATATAATCTTGCCAGGTTTATTAGCAACTCAAAAGAAAGATAACATGAACCATGTATCACACATAAATCAGCCCCAAAGCTTTTCTTGTCAATAAAGACGCAGAAGGGCTGATCAATAGATCAATGCAGATTGTTCTCAACTTATGATGGGGTCATGTCCTGATAAACCCATTGTTAGTTGAAAATATTGTAAGTTGAAAATGCTTTTAATATACCCCACCCATTGAACATCATAGCTTAACCTGTCTTAAATGTGCTCACAACACTTGCATTAGCCTACAGTTGGGCAAAGTCATCTAAAACAAAGCCTATTTTATATTAAAGCATTAAAGATCTCACATGATTTACTGAATACTGTATAGAACATGAAAAACAGAACAGATGTACATGTAGAAATGGTTTTAAGCCTATCAGTTCTTTACCCTTGTAATTGCCTGGTTGATTGGGAGCTGCAACTCTTTGACCCTGCCCAGCATCAAGATAGAGTATCATACTGTATCATCACTAGCCCAGGAAAAGATCAAAATTCAAAGGGTGATTTCCACTGAATATGTATTGCTTTCACACCATCATAAAGTCAAAAAATCATGTCAGACTAGTGCAGGTCAGGAACCATCTGCAGTAGGATGAAGAGGTGAATGGTTGGTTGTCATTGGTAATTTAGCACCATGACATTCCACCTCTTCTTTAAACCTCTCTAGCCTTTGCTATCAGTCATATTTGCTTTGCAAAGATAGGCTTTTGATATTTCAGGATGGCATTGCTGGTGGTAAACTTTGGAGTCAAGAAAAAGAAGTGTTAGGAAGTTTTGACAAAGGAGTATCCAAGTTCTGGCCTGAGCTACAGTGGACCAGGAGTACACTATTAGGAAGGGGGCTAAGTACACAGGCTAGAACAAGGCTGACTCTTAGAAAGTACCAGTCCACTCCACTCAACAAGCAGGTCTTGTTCCAGACTCGAATTCTCATTTAAAAAAAAAAATTTTTTTAATGTTTTATTTCTGAGAGAGACATAGACAGACAGACAGACAGTGTGAGCAGGGGAGGGTCAGAGAGAGAGAGAGGGAGACACAGAATCTGAAGCAGGCTCCAGGCTCTGAGCTGTCAGCACAGAGCCTGACACAGAGCTTGAACCCACGAACCGCGAGATCATGATCTGAGCCGAAGTCGGACGCTTAACCAACTAAGCCACCCAGGTGCCCCTGGAATTCTCATTCTTTCTGTATCACCATAATTAAAATGTTAATAATTTCTTATTAATACCATTTGCCTACAATTTTAAACAATGTCAGTGGTAAAATACTCCTCACCAAAGAGGCCCATTCCCACTTTGACAAAATTTTATCATTCTATAAATATTTTCCAATATAAAATTAATCCTAAATATTTTATCTCTCATCAGTATCCTTTCATCTTACGAATTTTATATATGCCTGTCATGCCTAGTTTGTTTACACAATCCCCTGTTTTTCACTAATTTAAACAAACTGTTTCTAATTTTTCTCCTTTATATTTAATTACCTTTATTTTAAAAGTGGAACTGTTTAGTCCAAAACAGTATGGAAAAAAACTTAAGCTTTATTGTAATAGAGCAAACTTCATTGTAAACAGTTATTACTATTGACAATCCCATCAGTCATGTAAAGAGAGCATGCATTTCGCATCAGCTATGCCAACAATGGCAATTGTCTTAAAAGAAAACAACACATTTTTGTATCATTTGGATAAATACCTAGTAGTGCAATTGCTGGGTTGCAGGGTAGTTTTATTTTTAATCTTTTGAGGAAACTCTGTACTGTTTTCCAGAGTGGCTGTACCAGTTTGCATTTCCAGCAGTCCAAGAGGATTCCTTTCTCTTGACATCCTCGCCAACATCTGTTGTTGCCTGAGTTATGAGGTGTGAGGTGGTATCTTCTTAGAGTTTTGATTTGTATTTCCTTGACAATGACTGACAGTGAGCATCTTTTCATGTGTCTGTTAGCCATCTGGATGTCTTCTTTGGAGAAATGTCTATTCATGTCTTCTCCCCATTTCTTCACTGGATTATTATTTTTATTATTATTATTATGGGTGTTGAGTTTGATAAGTGCTTTATAGATTTTGGATACTCACTTAGCTGATATATCATTTGCAATTATCTTCTCCCACCCCATCAGTAGCCTTTTAGTTTCGTGGATTGTTTCCTTCACTGTGCAGAAGGTTTTTATCTTAATGAGGTCCCAAAAGTCCTTTTTTGCTTTTGTTTCCCTTGCCTTCAGAGACATGTCTAGTAAGAAGCTGCTGGAGCCGAGGTCAAAGAGGTTGTTGTCTGTTTTCTCTTCTAGGATTTTGACAGTTTGCCTATCTCACATTTAGGTCTTTCATCCATTTAAAAAAATTTTTTTAATGCTTTTATTTTTCAGAGGGAAACAGAGCATGAATGGGGGAGGAGCACAGAGAGAGACACACACACAGAATCTGAAGCTTGCTCCAGGCTCCGAGCTGTCAGCACAGAGCCTGATGCAGGGCTTGAACTCGTGGACTGTAAGATCATGACCTGAGCTGAAGTTGGACGCCTAAGTGACTGAGCCACCCAGGTGCCTCCCTTTCATCCATTTTGAGTTTATTCTTGTGTATGATGTAAGAAAGTGGTCCAGGTTCATTCTTCTGCATGTCACTGTCCAGTTTTCCCAACACCCTTTGCTGAAGAGACTGTCTTTTTCCATTGGATATTCTTTCCTACTTTGTCAAAAATTAATGGACATTGTGCGCCCATTTCTGGGTTCTCTAATCTGTCCCTTTGATCTCTGTGTTTGTTTTTTGTGCCAGTACCATACTGTCTTGATGATTACTGTCTTGAAAACAGCTTTAAGTCCGGAATTATGAGGCCTCTAGCTTTGGTTTTCTTTTTCAACATTACTTTGCCTTTTTGGGGTCTTTTGTGGTTCCATTTTAGGAACCACAAATTTTAGATTTGTTTGTTCTTTCTCTGTGATGAATACTGGTGTTATTTTGATAGTCATTGCATTGAATATGTAAATTGCTTTGGGCAGTACTGGTATTTTAACAATATCTGTTCTTCCAATCCATGAGCATGGGGTGTTTTCCCATTTTTTGTGTTTTTCCATGTCTTTCATAAGCTTTCTATAGTTTCCAGTGTATAGATTTTTCATTTCTTTGGTTAGGTATTTATTCAAAGGATACAAAAATGCTGATTCAAATGGGCACATGTATCCTCATGTTTATAGCAGGCCTATTGACCATAGCCAAAATATGTCAAGAGCCCAAAAGTCCATCAACTGATGAATGGGTAAGAAAGATGTGGTGTACACAGAATAGCTGTTGTATTTAATTTTGGTTTTGTAATTTACACTACTTTGATTAGTTATAGGGATGATCACATTTAGCTGTAATATTTTCCAAAATCAAGAGGGGATCATACTCCCTCACATTTTCTTCTAGCATTTCTCTTCTTTATACTTACTGTTATACTTCATTAGGAATATATTTTGAAATATAAAATAGTCACTCAGTTAAGATGCTCTATTGAATTCCAGCCTCTCCTTTCTGATACTAAATTATTTTCTCTCTTCTCCAAGTGTTTATTTTGGGATAGAGAGCATGCATGTGAGTGGGGTGAAAGCAGAAAGAGAAGGAGAGAGAGAATCCTAAGCATGCTCCTTGCTGTCAACAGAGCCCAACACAGGGTTCTGCCTCATGAAGCAGGAGATCATGACCTGGAGTGAAATCAAGAGTCAGATGCTTAATCGACTAAGCCACCCAGGTGCCCCTCTTTCTTTCTCTCTCCATCTTTATATATGAGATATAGAAGATAACTTCCTTATATATATGACTATATAAATAATTCATATATACGGCTGAATTTGGACTTTTGTTTAATAATCTGTACGTTCTATACTTAGGACAATGTCACTGTATTTTAGTTATCTTCTATATTTCTATATCAAGTATGGTATATTCTCCTTGATGACATTTTTATAATTTGAATTTTTTCCAACCTTCATTCTATAAGATATACTGGAAAATCACACAAATTAAAAACAATAAAAAAAATGCTGTTAGAATTTCTATTAGAATTATACTAGTTTCTAATTTTATTGCATTATAATTTGTTGACATTGAATGAGTTCTATTTTTATTTTTTAATTAGAGAGGTTTTCCCTAGAAGTACTTCATGAACATATAAAAGAATATAGAGGTTCTTTCTGGAGGGGAATACTATTGTTAATTCTGTCTTCCAGCTGTCTATATTTTATCTCTGCTTTCCCCTACCACTTCATAGTTTATTAACAATTACTTTTAGGCGTGTTCTTTTGATTCCTATTTATTTTTTTGTGATTATATTGCCTAATAACTTTTCTTTCAAAGGCCAGAGAAATGTAACAAAGACATATTGGATTTTCTCATTATTGTGTTTTGTGAGTTTCTTGTATTTCTGACAGCCTAATTCTAGTTACGTTGATATTTTATTAAGTGACACATAAAGGCCAATGATTATTATATATTTATTGAGAATTGTACCTATTAGCAAAAAAATGATTTTATATCTCATTTAATATTTTCCTTGGATTTTCTCTTGTATCCTATTGATGACAACTGCTTTCTTTTTCTTTGTATTTTCTAGATAAGTCTTTACTCATTCTTTTATATCTTTTACCTAATTTTATTTTAGATACTTGTTACATAAATACCATTTTTATAGTAGAGGAAAACTGCATCTGTCTTGAGGAACTGAGCGAGAGTATGGGAATAGTGACGACATAATTTATATTCAGGAAAATAAAATCTCTAGTGCCCTTGTATTTACACAGGCATACAGAAGAGGGAAAATGAACACTGAAATTTGAAAGCCCATTCTTCTGGGTTGTTAAAAGGTGAGACTCAGGAGGAGAAGGGCTGTTGGGGTAGTGATATTAATAAGACTTTGGAAAAGCACAGGCACAAAAGAAGACTATTTGTGGTTCAAAAGCTAGAAAAACTGCTCTGCTTAATAAAGGAATAGAAGCTGTTGAGTTCCTGCAAGCAGAGTGGCGAGGGGCTCTTGGTAATCTGAGAGGCCTGGAGATATGCAGGGAGTTTTAAGGATGAAAGAAGGACTCATCATAGGGGGAAATCACTTTTCCATGGTCCTAGAGCTTCAGTGGTATCTGCAACCCCAGCATTTCCTGTCTAGGGATTCTGGGATGGGGAAACCCAAGACAGGAGCAGGAGGAAAAGCTGGAGATGTAGGAGGTCAGATGCAATCAAGATTTAGACTTCAGATATTGAAAGACCTTGGGTCTGGCAAGAACTTTAAGAATATACCACCACAGAGCACTGATTTTGTGAAATGTGAGGTATTACAATGCGTGTTTGTTTTAATGTCATAGGAGAATATAATCTCCTTTGACATCTGGATTATATGTTAAGAATTTTTCTGTTTAACCTAACCTAATTGCTTTTTAATAAGGAGTATAATGTACTTAAATTTACTATCATATCTGATGTAGTTGGGGTTATCATCACATCATTTTATGTGCAATTTTGTTATTTCTTATTCCATTCTGCCTTTCCATTCATACATATTGGGCTGATTTTTAAATTTTTAAATTGGTGTGTTTTTTTGCTTCCATGATTTGGAAGTTATAGGTGTTTTTTTTTCCTCTTAACTAGTAGTCATACTTGAGGATTTAGAATTATTTGATCTTAGTACTTTTACTTAATACTCATTGTGATGAGTGAAGCAGTAGTTAAAAGTATGTTAAATGAAAATTTAGCTTTTACTTTGAATTTCCTCTCCCCTATTGCTTCTCAACTTGTTATTAACAGTTACTATCCATTCTTGCTCAGTTTGAATCTTGTTCATCCCTTTGCAATTTGGAGTACAATGTCAAGTAGTTTTCAGAAATGATGATACACAGGTAGATATAAATTTTTCACCACTTAAATGCCTAAAAATGTTTTTCATAGCTTTATCACAAGAACAAAATAAAAAATGGATAAATTTGTGGTTAAATTTTTAGTTGTGGTTTACTTTTTCAAAGTCCATAAATATTGCCTGATTATTTCCTGGTGTTAAGGTTGAGAAGGAGATATCTAGGTGCAATGTGAATTTTGTTCCTTTATAGGAATAAGTAGGATGTATTATCTCTTCATTATTTACATTGTATATATGTCAAATTCCTTTGATAAAAATTCATGTCTTTCTTCAGGTCAACGTTAAATTTTTTTTCATTTACTATTGATTTTGTGATTTCTTAAAAATGATTTTCCTTTTTCCTGGGATGTCTATTATAGGTTGGATTTTCTGAATCTTTCCTCTATATCTAACATATTTTATTACATAATTTTATTTTATTTTATTTTATTACATAATTTTCACCTTTTTCTATTTCTTTTCTGAATTCTGAGCTCATTTCTTGAGTTCATCTTTTATTACACTAACATAACTATGCAGAATCTAGTCCACTGTTCACTTTCAGTATCAGGTTCAAAGTATAGGTAAGTAAGAGATATATTATCTACAGAGACTTTAACAACAATAATAAAAACAATTAGAAGTCAGTTTGCTTTTTGTTATCACCCTTTGCTAACAAATACAATAATGCTGGTTTAGGGTACAGATTGTGTCTCCAGTCCAGGTATGACTACATACTTCTACATGAAAACAGTGAATATAAAAACTAACCAACAGACATGTAGTTATTTCAAGTCTGTCTCTCCAGGTGGCAGTTTTTATTTGTGCTTAAAATTTAAAGCAGTGAACAAAGTGTGAACCACAAGTGCATTGTTTTTGATGGGTAAATGCAAATTTTCGTTTATACATAAAATATTTTATTTCATTTAAAGACATTTTATATTTACACACACACACACACACACACACACCACAAGTGGGTGAGGGGGCACAGCGAGAGAGATCATCTCAAACAGGCTTCATGCTTTGCATGGAGCTCAATGCCAGGCTCAATCCCAGGACTATGAGATCAGGACCTGAACTGAAAGGAAGAGTTGGACACTTAACTGACTGAGCCACCCAGGTGCCCCTAAACAATGTTTTTATATTCAAGTATTCTTTTAAGTGATAACTGTTTTAGAACTAAAAAATAAATTATGATTAGTACTGACTGCTGTGACAAGTAATTGCTATTTTTGTCATACAGGGGAAGGAGATTAACAAGTAATCTCTGGTTATCAAATATGCTACTCAGATCACTGTCAACCATGATGACAGCTTTTTGTAGCAGCTCACTCCATGGGGAAGTCTGAGGAGTTAGGTTTTCTCTTTGGGTAGCAATCTATTCTTCAAGGAAGTACCTATTTATTGATATTTATTCATTCTGGCTACCTGCTCTGGGATGCAAACCTATAAACATTGCTATTCTGCTTGGTGTGTCCATCTGGCCTACACTCATCTCCTTTCTCTTCCTGCACTCCAATCCTGCATGAATGGAAATATGTGAGTTATTTTTAAATTCTCTGACCCTTATTTCTTAGACAAAATTTTTGCAGGTCTCCGTGCCTCTTTTAGTCTTGCCTGCTCTCCATCTTGAAGAAATTCAACAATGTTTCTGATTTTTTATGGCGCCTTTTCTAGTTTCCAGGTTGATACATGTTTTCTTATATGTTAATGGTTATTATTATTTTATTTCCATAGACATCCATGAGGTGGTGGGGAAACATCTATACCAATGTCATTATCTTTTCGCAAATTCTCTGCTTCTTATTGACTTCAATTCCCCAAACTCTCACTGTCATTATTACATTTCTGAAAGAGGTGTTAATAAGGAATGTGTGTGTGTGTGTATGCAAGCAAGTGTGTGAAGTCGTGTGCAAATATGTGCGTGGATTAATTTTAAAGACTTGCAGCTGTTAGAAGGAAGCTCTTGAGTAATCCTATAATTACAGTGTGGTGAATAGTTTCAATGAATCCATGTAATTTTATTTTTCTTTCTTTGAATTCATGCAAGAGTCTGAATAAGAGTACTGTTATGACAAATTCTTGACCTGGAATTTTAAAATTTATACACGCTTGCATTCATAAAAGACGAGATCCAGAAAAATGCTTTGATCAATTCAGGAAATATAACCTTCATGGTCCCAAAGAGAATACCCACAGTAGCTTGCAGAGGTAGCAGAATAGGTTAAGAATGACTGTTTTGAAGCTGAAATCTCAGGATCAGTTTAGAGAGTTGTGCCCAGGACTGTAAAATTCTTTATTTTATTCTATATACTTCACAACTGATATTTTCCTACTCTTAGATTTATCCGATGTAATGTACCTTTGATAAAACTGGTTCTACAGAATGTGGCTGAATCTCTGGCTTCTGAGGGACTACCAGCAGCTCCATAATACTCGCTGCAGGTACAGCAAGGATGTAAAACTCCTGGAAAACACCAGAGGGATTTCAGTAATTCAGTACTGAGCTGAGAGCCTGGAGTAAATAGAATCCTATTACAGAGACAGTAATATTTGCCAAGATTAATAGTTGAATTATTGAAAGTTAGTACTTATGATGTTTAAGAGCTAAGTCCATAAGGAAAGGAGAAGGAAGGCTAATTAATAGTGGCATTTTTTTTTTTCAGGAGAAGGGCAGCCTTGTGTGATGGGGGAAAAGAAGGCATTTGAGATTCTGCCACCCTGTGAGGTCTCCCTGGTTCACCCTTTCAGAGTAAGTCTCTCATTCCCACCCCACCATGTCATATGCACATCCTAGGATGTATCTCCAATGAACTGTGGGTCATTTCCTGAGCACACGTTTCTTTTCACAGCACTGTTCCTTACACTAAGCCCTCTGCTTTGGATGCCTTTCCCTTTCTGGACTGCATGATAACCCCTCCTCATGCATCAAGGCGCAGTTCACATGGTTCGTCTACTGGAAAATAACCCTAAGCTGTTCCAGTCCCTGTGCCCACAACACCTCATCACCTTCCCTGAGCTCAGCATCTTGTTTCCACCAGCAACTATCACATTGTTTGTCATGAATGTCCTCTTCCTGTCTCCCCACTGCATGGCAAGCTCCTTGAGGACTGAACCAAGCCCAGGCTTTCTTTGCGTTTCCTGTATCTTAAACATGTCTGCTCTTTAGCAGAAGCCAAATATGTTAAGTACATGAAGGGATGAAGGGAACAATCCCACATTAAATGCTTTGTGCATTTCACTCGCACCCATCTCTCAAACAGAGAAGGCCTGAAGCGATAGGACACGGAGCCATAGGAGTTTGGGAAGAAAAAGAGAGAGTACACTGGGAAGGCAACCTCATAAGTGTGTGGGTGTGAATTGGGGAAGATAAACGCCATCTGGGACCAGAGACATGGAGGGAGGGGAGGGAGCCACCGTCCCGGGGAGCTGCAGTGAGTTGAAGTAAAAAGAAAGAGCGGCTGAAACTGCTCAGATGCCAGTCCCTGGAGAAGAGAAAAACCTCGGCTTAGACGGAGAGTGTTCTTAGTTCTAGCTGGGGTGGCGAGTTTGAACTGGGTGACCCTGGCCGGTGCCAGGACAAACTGCTCTCCTGGCTCTACCCCAGCCACGGCGGAAAGGCGGCCTACTCCACGCTGTGCTCCACTCCCCGCGCTTGACCCCGCGGTACGGAAGCTGAGACCTGCAGGACTGTGTTCCACGTGGTACCAATAAAGCACGGACTGGGACCTGGACACAGGACATGGCCCAACTTGGCTGCACCCATGGCACAAGGAGATCGGACCCAAAAGAGTGATTTGGAACGCCTGGGGCGACGCCATTTTTCTCCCCACAACCACCAAGGTGGGACCTCAGAGAGTGGCTGCCAGGACTGCAATGGATCTAAGACTGGTCTACAGCAAACCACACCCATCCCCACTAGAGATAGAGAGCTTTTTTTTTTTTTTTAAACACCAGAGCCCAGGGCAAGACCAACATGGAAGCATCGCCTTGATTAATTCTAGATCAATTCTTTCTATTCAGATATATTTTCCCTGGTCTCATACGTATCCCTCCCCTCTGCTGGACTGGGCACTCTGGTCATTGGTTTGCTTAAAAAGTCATATTTAATCCATTCTCTAGAATGTATATTCTGCACCTCCACCACTACCTTTCTCTCTCTCTCTCTCTCTGGAGTAATTAAACTATATACTTTCTCTGAGTAACAGTTTCTTCATTTCTTTCTCCTCACCTCTTACCATNCATATCATAGAAATCCCAGAAGAGGAAGAAAGAGTGAAAGGCACTGAAGGAGTCCTTGAACAAATTATAACAGAGAACTTCCCCAACCTGGAGAAGGAAGNCCTCCCCTCTGCTGGACTGGGCACTCTGGTCATTGGTTTGCTTAAAAAGTCATATTTAATCCATTCTCTAGAATGTATATTCTGCACCTCCACCACTACCTTTCTCTCTCTCTCTCTCTCTGGAGTAATTAAACTATATACTTTCTCTGAGTAACAGTTTCTTCATTTCTTTCTCCTCACCTCTTACCATATTCTCCTCTTTCTCTCTCTGAACTAAGCCTCTTAGTCTCTCTGCCTGGTCATTGTCCAGTTTCGCTTCCTCCCTGTCATTTCTCTCTGTGTATAAGCTCTTTCATCATCACTGCATACACCCTGCTCTTTAATTGTAGCTGGGAATTCTGGTTTTATGCTTTTAGACTGTTTTTTGTCATTTGGGTTTTCTTTTTTCTTTTCTTCATTTTTTAATTTTTATTGTTTTTCCTCCTTCCTTCTTTTTTTCCCCTTCCTTCTTTTTTAAATCCTCTCTTTTTCTTTTTTCCTTTTGGTTTGAGTGCTTCCTGGATTTGTCTGTGTGTTTGTGTGTCATTGTTCCGTGTGTTTGTCTGTTTTCCTTCNTCGTCACCACTAAACCAGCCCTACAAGAAATCCTAAGGGGAACTCTGAGGGAAGTGTTCCAAGGATGACAAGGTACCAAAGACATCACTACAAACATGAATCCAACAGAGAACACAATGACTTTAAACCCATTATTTTTCAATAATAACACTGAATGTAAATGAACTAAATGCTCCAATCAAAAGACATAGGGTAGCAGAATGGATAAAAAAAACAAAACCCATCTATTTGCTGTCTACAAGAAACTCATTTTAGACCTGAGGACACCTGCAGATTGAAAGTAAGGGGATGGAGAATANAATCTCAACAAGAGAGACGAAGAGACACCATTCAAAGAATACTTCCTGAACAGACAGGCCCTGGACAGTCAAAGAGCCCTCTTTAATACAGCAGTACTTGCAGGTGCAGAGTGCATAACAAGCTTTTAAAACTAACAAGAGACAGGAAGTTAGCCAAAATGACGAAACGGAAGAACTCCCCTCTGAATAAATTCCAGGAAGAAATGACAGCTAAAGAACTGCTCAAAACAGATATAAGCAACATTACTGAACAAGAATTTAGAACAAAAGTCATAAAATTAATCCCTGGGCTTGAAACAAGCATGGAAGACATCAGAGAAACTATTGCTACAAAGAATATGGAGCTTAAAAATAGTTGTGATGAATTAAAAATGTTATAAATGAGATGCATAATAAAATGGAGATGTCCAATGTATGGACTGTNGGGCCAATCAGGCAATTAGAGAAGAAATTAAAAAATATATGGAAACTAATGACAATGAAAATACAACAATCCACTCTATGGGATGCAGCGAAGGCAGTCCTAAGAGGAAAGTACATCGCACCCCACGCCTACTTCAAGAAACTAGAAAAAGCACAAATACAAAATCTAACAGCACACTTAAAGGAACTAGAAGGAGAGCAACANATAGAAAAAGAGGAAGCTGAGAAAGAGAGACATAAACTGATCCAGGAACACAAAAGGAGAGTTCAAGAGCTGAGTGATAAATCAAACGGAACAATATCATATCATAGAAATCCCAGAAGAGGAAGAAAGAGTGAAAGGCACTGAAGGAGTCCTTGAACAAATTATAACAGAGAACTTCCCCAACCTGGAGAAGGAAGCAGACATTGAAATCCATGAGGCACAGAGAACTCCCCTCAGACGTAACTTGAATCGATCTTCTGCATGATGTATCATAGTGAAACTGGCAAAATATAAGCACAAAGAGAATTCTGAAAGCAGCTAGGGGTTACATGCCCTAACATATAAAGGGAAACTTATCAGAGTGGTGACAGACCTATCTACTGAAACTTGGCAGGCAAGAAAGGAATGGCAGGAAATCTTCAATGTGATGAACAGAAAAAAATATGCAGCCAAGAATCCTCTATCCAGAAAGCCTGTCATTCAGAATAGGAGGAGAGATAAAAGTCTTCCCAAATAAACAGAAATTGAAAGAATTCGTCACCACTAAACCAGCCCTACAAGAAATCCTAAGGGGAACTCTGAGGGAAGTGTTCCAAGGATGACAAGGTACCAAAGACATCACTACAAACATGAATCCAACAGAGAACACAATGACTTTAAACCCATTATTTTTCAATAATAACACTGAATGTAAATGAACTAAATGCTCCAATCAAAAGACATAGGGTAGCAGAATGGATAAAAAAAATAAAACCCATCTATTTGCTGTCTACAAGAAACTCATTTTAGACCTGAGGACACCTGCAGATTGAAAGTAAGGGGATGGAGAATATATCATGCTATTGGAAGTCAAAAGAAAGCTGGAGTAGCTACACTTATATCAGACAAACTGGACTTTAAAGTAAAGACAGTAACAAAGGATGAAGAAGGGCATTATATAATAATTACAGGGTCTATCCATCAGGAAGAGCTAACAATTATAAATGTCTATGCACCGAATATGGGAGCACCCAAATACATAAAACAATCAAAAACAGAAACAATCTTATGGATAAGAAGGTGCTAATAGCAGGGGACTTTAATATTCCACTTACAGCAATGGATAGATCAACTAGACAGAATATCACTAAAGAAACAATGAACTTGAATGACACACTGGACCAGATGGATTTGAAAGATATATTTAGAAATCTACATCCTGAGACTATGGAATTCACTTTCTTCTCAAATGCACATGGCACATTCCCCATGATACATCACATACTGGAAAATAAAGCAGCCCTCAATAAATATAAAATAATTGAGATCATACCATGCACACTTTCAGATCACAATGCTATGAAACTTGAAATCAATCACAGGAACAAGTCTGGAAAACCAAAACCAGAAACATGGAGGTTAAAGAACACCCTACTAAAGAACAAATGGGCCAATCAGGCAATTAGAGAAGAAATTAAAAAATATATGGAAACTAATGACAATGAAAATACAACAATCCACTCTATGGGATGCAGCGAAGGCAGTCCTAAGAGGAAAGTACATCGCACCCCACGCCTACTTCAAGAAACTAGAAAAAGCACAAATACAAAATCTAACAGCACACTTAAAGGAACTAGAAGGAGAGCAACAAGAGCACCCCAGACCAAGCAGGAGAAGAGAAATAATAAAAGTCAGGGCAGAAATAAACAATATAGAAACCAAAGAAACAGTTGAACAGATCAATGAAATGGAGAGTTGTTTTTTGAAAATATGAACAAAATTGACAAACCTCTAGCCAGGCTTCTCAAAAAGAAGAGAGAGAGCACCCACAATGACAAAATCATGAATGAAAATGGACTTATTACAACCAATCCCTCAGAAATACAAGCAATCATCATCAGGGAATATGATGAAAAATTATATGCCAACAAACTGAACAACTTAGAAGAAATGGACAAGTTCTTAAACACACACTCACTACCAAAATTCACACAGGAAGAGATAGAAAATCTGAACAGACCCATAACTAGTGAAGAAATTGAATAAAAATTCTCCCAACAAATAAGAGCCCTGGACCAGATGGCTTCCCTGCGGAATTCTACCAGACATTTAATACCCATTCTTCTCAAGCTATTCCAAAAAATAGAAATTGGAGGAAANCCAAAAAAAAAAAAAAAAAAAAAAAAGAGAACTACAGGCCAATATCCTTGGTGAATATGGATACAAGAACCCTCAACAAGATACTTGCAAACAGAATCCAACAGCACATAAAAATAATTTTCCACCATGATCAAGTGGGATTCATTCCTGAGTTACAGAGCTGGTTCAATATTCACATCAATCAATTTGATACATCACATTAACAACAACAACAAAGATAAAAACCATATGATCCTATCCATAGATGCAGAAAAAGCAATTGACAAAATACAGTATCCCTTCTTAATAAAGACCCTCGAGAAAGTCGTGCTAAAAGGAACTTACTTAAACATCATAAAAGCCATCTATGAGAAGCCCTCAGCTAACATCATCCTCAATGGGGAAAAACTGAGAGCTTTCCCAGAGATCTGGAACATGACAGGGATGTCCACTCTCACCACTGTTGTTTAACATAGTGCTGGAAGTCCTAGCATCAGCCATCAGACAACAAAAGGAAATAAAAGGCATCAGAATTGGCAAGGAAGAAGTCAAACTTTCACTTTTCACAGAAGACATGATACTCTACATAGAAAACCTGACAGACTCCACCAGAAGCCTGCTAGAACTGATCCATGATTTCAGCAAAGTTGCAAGGTACAAAATCAGTGTACAGAAATTGGTTGCATTTTTATACACCAATAATGAAGCAACAGAAAGAGAAACCAAGAAACTGATCCCATTCACAATTGCACAAAAACCCATAAAATACCTAGGAATAAACCTAACCAAAGATATAAGAGATCGGTATGATGAAAACTATAGAAAATTTATGAGGGAAATTGAAGAAGACACAAAGAAATGGAAAAACATTCCATCCTCATGGATCGAAAGAATAAATATAGTTAAAATGTCATTACTACCCAAAGCAATCTACATATTCAATACAATCCCAGTCAAAATTGCACCAGCATACTTCTTGAAACTAGAAGAAATGTTCCTAAAATTTGTATGGAACCACAAAAGACCCCGAATAGCCAAAGTAATACTGAAGAAGAAAACCAAAATGGGAGGCATCACCATCCCAGACATTTGCCTCTCCTACAAAGCTGTCATCATCAAGACAGTATGGTATTGGCACAAAAACAGACACATAGACTGTTGGAACAGAATAGAGAACTCAGAATTGGACCCACGGATGTATGGCCAACTAATCTTTCACAAAGCAGGAAAGAGTATCCAA
>NW_027529432.1:2988403-3079905 GCF_008692635.1 Crocuta crocuta | reverse complement strand
TCTGAGCATATTAACCTCACAAGTGAATAAGAAAATAAGCCACCTGAGGAATGAAGAAGCTGGAAATGCTTCAGATAGTGTCTCTTCCAGACAGCAAGATGCTTTAAATAATCCACACAAAGACTCTAGAAGCCAGCAGTCCATTACAAGTAGAGTTAACTGATAAGGCAGGATTGGTTACAAGAAGGGAATTCAATTGCAAGCCTCTTGACAACACCATAATCTAATACTGCTTGGGAGGGAAATCACTCTTTTTGTTTGGCATTTTCATTAACAGAACCACCTGACTACAGTTTTAAAAATTCCATCAGAAAAAAAAAAAGAGCCTCTTACTGTCTTTACTTATTAGATTGACATGGCCTATCTATAAATAAACCAATTTCTGGTCAGGGCGCCTGGGTGGCTCAGTCGATTAAGTGACTGACTTCAGTTCATGTCATGATCTCGTGGTTCAGGAGTTCAAGTCCTGCAATGAGCTCTGTGCTGACAGCTTGGAGCCTAGAGCTTGCTTCAGATTCTGTGTCTCCCTCCATCTCTCTCTGCTCCTCTCCTGGTTGTATTTTCTTTCTCTCTNCCCTGCTCATGCTCTGTCTCTCTCTATCTCTCAAAAATAAATAAACACAAAAAAATTTTTTTTCTGGTTAAACCATACAGTAGGAGTCAAAGTGGGCTAAACTTTGTTCTGTGAGTCATTTTACTTTCTCAGTGATGGCATGCCAGATACAAATACCATTCATGGATTTGGAGCTTTCCCAGTGAAGGTGTGTCCGCATGAAGTGGACATCATTCAGATCAATGCAATGCCTAAGGGCTGTGCTAGTGGTAGAAGTCGTGTTAGATGGCAGCTTGCTTGAACCCTCCTCCACTCTTTTCAAGGCTTCCATGCCCATGTCTTTAACAACTGTGAATTACAGAATGTATCAGGTTTATATCTGACAAAAATTATTTACTTTCTCTTTCTTAATAAGGTGCTATAAGCAGCTGCTATAAGCTGATTCATAAGAGATAAACACATTCTATCTGGACTATAGAAAAAAATAATGTATTTGTCTCTCTATATATAATTTTAAAANGAAAAAGAAAACCAAAGCAGGAGGCATCACAATCCCGGACTTCAAGCTGTGTTACAAAGCTGCGATCATCAAGACAGTATGGAACTGGCACAAGAACAGACACTCAGATCAATGAAACAGAATAGAGAAACCAGAAATGGACTCACAAATGTATGGCTAACTCATTTTTGACAAAGCAGGAAAGAATATCCAATGGAATAAAGACAGTCTCTTCAGCAAGTGGTGTTGAGAAAACTAGATAGCGACATGCAAAAATATGAACCTGGACCACTTTCTTACACCATACACAAAAATAAACTCAAAATGGATGAAAGACCTAAACATAGGACAGAAAGCTATCAAAATCCTCAAGGAGAAAGCAGGCAAGAACCTCTTTGACCTCGGCCGCAGCAATTTCTTACTCAACACGTCTCGGAGGCAAGGGAAGCAAAAGCAAAAATGAACTATTGGGACCTCATCAAAATAAAAAGCTTCTGCACAAGAAGGAAACAATCAGCAAATCAAAAGGCAACCAACAGAATGGGAGAAGATATCTGCAAACGACATATCTGATAAAGGGTTAGTATCTAAAAATCTATAAAGAATTTATCAAACTCAGCACCCAAAAAACAAATAATCCAGTGAAGAAATGGGCTAAAGACACTTCTCCGAAGAAGACATCCAGATGGCCAAGAGACACATGAAATGATGCTCAACATCACTCATCATCAGGGAAATACAAATCAAAACCACAATGAGATACCACCTCACACCCATCAGAATGGCTAACAACAACTCAGGCAACAACAGATGTTGGAAAGAATGTGGAGAAAGAGGAGCTCTTTTGCTCTGCTGGTGGAAATGCAAACTGGTGCAGCCACTCTGGAAAACAGTATGGAGGTTCCTCAAAAAATTAAAAATAAAACTACCCTAGATATTTATACAAGGGATATAGGTAGGCTGTTTCAAAGGGGCTAATGCAACCCAATGTTTATAGCAGCACTATCAACAATAGCAAAGTATGGATGTCCCAAATGTCCATCGACGATAGATGGATAAAGAAGCTGTGGTATATATATATACAATGGAGTATTACTTAAAAAAAAATTATAAAAAAAAGATGCAAAACAGATGAACATAAGGAAAGGGAAGCAAAAATAATATAAAAATAGGGAGGGGACAAAAACATAAAAGACATTTAAAAAATGTTTTTTTAATGTTTTATTTATTTTAGAGAGAGAGATAGAGACAGCATGAGCAAGAGAAGGACAGAGAGAGGGAGTCACAGAATCCGAAGACAGGTTCCAGGCTCTGAACTAGCTGTCAGCACAGAGCCCGATGCAGGGATCGAACCCATGAACCGTGAGATCATGACCTGAGCCAAAGTTGGATGCTTAACCGACTGACACACCCAGGTGCCCCCATAAGAGACTCTTAAATATGGAGAACAAACAGAGGGTTACTGGAGGGATTGTGGGAGGAGGGATGGGCTACATGGGTAAGGGGCATTAAGAAATCTACTCCCGAAAACATTGTTGTACTATATGCTAACTAACTTGGATGTAAATTTAAAAAAATAAATTAAATAGAATTAAAAAATATTCGGGATGAGAAAGCACTTTCCAAATCCACAAGAGAGAATTTAAAGATATAAAAATAATAACATTGTATTAAGTAAATTAAAAGTTCAAGATAAATAAATTTTAAGACTTTATAAAATGGAATAATACTGCAAATATAACAGACAACAAAATGTATAATGTACACAAAATATATGAATGTGATGAATTTATTCTTTGCAGCACTGTTTGTAATGGTAAGAAATTTGAAATAATTTAAGCATCTTTCCTTATTTCCTAAATAAAATTTATGAAGTCTCTAAACATTCCTCTCATACTAGAGGAAAAAGTTCTTAACTAGAGGTCAGTCAAAAATCTTGTTTTTGCAGGCACCTGGGTGGCTCAGTCGGTTAAGCACCCAACTCTTGGTTTTGGCTCAAGTTCTGATTTCACAGTTTGTGAATTCAAGCCCTGCATTGGGCTCTATGCTGAGGACCCAGAGCCTGTTTGGGATTCTCTCTCTGCCCTCCCCTGCTCATGCCTGTGCTCTCTCTCTCTCCCCTTCAAAAATAAATTAATTTTAAAACTAAAATAAATAATTTTTTAAAAAATCTTGTTTTGGGGTGCCTGGGTAGCTCAGTCCATTTAGTGTCGGATTTCAGCTTAGGTTGTGATCTAGCAGTCCATAAGTTCGAGCCCCATACCGGGCTAGAGACTGGAGTCTGCTTTAAATTCTGTGTTCCCCCCTTCTCTCCCCTCCCCCACTTGTGCGCGCGCACGCTCTCTCTCTTAAAAATAAATAAATGTTAAAAATTTTTTTAATCTTGTTTTTGTGTTGTATATGAGAAACTTCAGTATCACTTTAGAAACTTGTGAAAAATGCAGAATCCCAGGCCCTACCCCAGACCTACTGAATCATAGTCTGCATATTAATAGATCCTGGTTATTCCTATGCACATTAAAGTTTGGGAAACAATGAATATAAACAATGCCCAAATAAGGCTTACAACTGACACTAAAATCCTAACCTCTTTCTAACATATGTGATGCTGCATCTCTTGATATGAAAAAGAGTGAGTAGTGGTACTCTACTAATGTCCACAGGACAGACTAATACCAGCCAACATTTCTGTCGCTCTTTTTCATCAATGGCCTGGATAACGACATGAAAGAGATGCTTAATTTGCAGGTGGCACAAAGCAACAGGCTGCTAATACAAGAAGTAACAGCGTCAAACCACCTTGACAGGCTGAACGTTTAACAATGGTAAGTATATAAAAAAATTTTACATTAGGCTAAAAATTTCAATAATGAATGTGTAAGATGTGTGATGGTTTGCTTGGCAGCAAAACATGAAAATCCTGGGAATAAATCCACAAGTATGTCATGAATTTACTATAAGGGGATTTCAAATCAGCAGGAAAAAATGTATAATAAATTGTACTGGAGGGTCACCTGGGTGGCTCAGTCAGTTAAGCATCCAACTCTTCATTTTGACCCAGGTCATGATCTCACAGTTCGTGGGTTCAAGCTCCACGTCTAGACTTTCCCTCTCTCCTTCTCTCTCTGCCCATTCCCTGCTCATGTGCTCACATGCTCCTTCTCTCGAAAGAAAGAAAGAAGGAAAGAAAGAAAGACCAACAAGCCAAGAGAAAGCTTAGCCTGGAGAGACTGAGGCTGAGAGGTGTCCTCCAATAGCTGAAGGGCATTCTTTTGAATTAAAAAATTGAGTCATTTCTTGCTATAAATGGTCAAATCAGGATTGAGGGTGGAAACTCTCATGTCAGCTGAGCATACAAAAGAACTTTCTAAGAATTAGCAGAGTCCATAAATGGATTCAGGCCAAGATTAAACAGCCAACTTCTAGGAAGTTTTTGGAAGGAAGGACTACATTAGATGGGAAACTAAGCTATGTGATCACTGAGGTTCTCGCAAACTCTAAAGTCCATCCCAAAGATTACATTAGCTCTGGAAAGACTGCAAACCATGATGCTTATCACTCATAACTCTTTATCTAAGTACAGTAGTCTCTGGGGGAGAGGGAGGATATGAATGATTTGTTGAATCATGATTCCTATACTCAGGAGTATTATGATTTTTTTTGTGGTAGTAGGGTTGAGCCATCTTGTTTCACTCACTCTCCTCTCCTAGGCTCCTCCATTATTGAAAATGAGAGAAGAGTTGTTAAAATATAATTTATAAAATGTTTATATAATTTATAAATTTTATTATATAAAAATTAAATTTATATTATTGATATATTTAATGTATTATTTATATAAATTTAATTTATATAATTATATATAAAGTAAAATTATAATTTATATAATCATATATAAATTAAAATTACAATTTATATAGTTAAAAAATTTTAATAGTTTATTTTTGAGACAGAGAGAGACAGAGCATGAGTGGGGGAGGGGCAGAGAGGGAGGGAGACACAGAATCTGAAACAGGCTCCAGGCTCTGAGCTGTCAGCGTAGAGCCCGACGCGGGGCTCAAACACACGAACCGTGAGATCTGACCTGAGCCGAAGTCAGACACTTAACCGACTGAGCCACCCAGGCACCCCTATAATTTTTAAAATATAATTTATTGTCAAATTGGCTTACATATCACACCCAGTGCTCATCCCATCAAGTGCCCTCTTCAACGCCCATTACCCACTTTCCCTTTCTCCCACCTCCCATCCCCCCTCAGTTTGTTCTCTGTATTTAAGAGTCTCTTATGGTTTGCCTCCCTCCCTCTCTGTTTGTAACTTTTTTTTCCCCTTTCCCTTTCCCTTTCCCTTGGTCTTCTGTTAAGTTTCTCAAGATCCACATTATAAGTGAAAACATGGTATCTGTCCTTCTCTGACTGACTGATTTTACTCAGCATAATACCTTTCAGTTCCATCCATGATTCTGCAAATAGCATGATTTCACTGAAAGCAGAGTTTTGAGAATGAATTAGTGTCGGAGGGTTAAGTATGAAGTCTCCGTATTATGGTTCTTTGTTGCATAAAACCCATAACCCATAACCCATGACCTACGGGAGCTACCTAGGTATTAATGTCACTTTCAGTACAGTCTTATTATGAGCACAAACAAACAAACGATACAAGAATTCAACTTACAAATGGGTTGTATTCCAGAAGCTAGTTTGCAAGTCAGTTGGATAGAATTTGAAACAGCACTAAGAATGTGGAGAGCAGGAGAGAAGGAAAGCGAAGAGGAGGGTGGGATCCTCAGCCAGCCTATATCAATGCACACTCAGTCCACATGTATCTGAGATACTGAGCATCAGCACTTTTTCCAAATAGAAATGCCACTGGAATATTAGTAGTTTAAAAAGTAAAGTAAAATTGAAGAACTGTTTTATTTACCTGGAATTCTAACGTTTAAGACAAAGGCTGAGAAGGTTAACAAAAATCTGTAAAGATTCTGAAAAGAACTTCTTATGTTACCTCAAAAGCTCTAGAAGTCAGTAACAGTGAGTCTTTCTTGTAGTATCTAATTTCACTCCAAAATTAAGTGCTTCCTTTGCCTTAATAAGGACATTCTGCTAAATAGTTTTTAGCCACGATTGGGCAAAGTTTTTAGTTCATAAGTATAATGAAAAAAATGAGTGGGAAGAAGAAATAAGATACTTTTGAGGTAAGAGGACAAATAAGACAAGAAAAGCCCAAAGAGAGATAGAAGGATTATCTCAAGTAAAATTACCCCAAATGCAAGACAGAATAAAAGTACATAAAGGATGAGCGAATTCTCCAGGAAAGAGAAAGAAGATGACGCTGACCGAATTTCTGTCCAGGCCATCAGGGGGCACCATGATTCCAGGACAACCGAGCTATTGCCAGAGTGTAGGGAGAAGAATCTAACTGGACTTTCATATTTATAGGACATTCCCAAATGGGAACATGATACTAAACTGCAAACCATTAGAAATGTTTTCACAGACACATTAATGGAGGGAAAAAAACATTTAAAAAACAAACAAAACTAGTCATCTGCCATTTGTTTCTATATTCACTTACCCAAATCAGAAAGGACAATAATAAGCAGTGTCATTTGGTATCCAGAATTAAAGAAGGTCAGGGAAAGCTGAAGAAACTTCTTCATGGAGTTCCTGGTCCTCTGAACCAGGGAAACCTACTGCTAGAGTCCAGAGGATAGATGACAGTGATTTGGTTTATAGTAGTAGCAGCTGGCATTGAAAAGACAGGGACAGGGGTACCTGAGTGGCTCAGTCAGTTGAGCATCTGGCTTTTGATTTCAGCTCAGGTCATGATCCCAGGGTTGTGGGATTGAGCCTTGCATCACTTTGCATGGAGCCCGCTTAAGATTTTCCTTCTCTCTCTCTCTCTGTCCCTCTGCCCCTCTCCTCCGCTCACTCATGCTCTCTCTCTCTCTCTCTCAAATTAAAAAAAAAAAATTAATTAAAAAAAGAAAAGTCAGGGACAGATTTAAGATATATTTTGGAGCTAGGATGTATAGCACATACTGATGCACTACATGTGAAGAACATGAAAAGGGAAAGAAGCAACGACTCAGGCTGTTAGCTTAAGCAACAAAATGGATGGCAGTGCCCATTTCCTTTGATGAATAAAGACTGGAAGAGATTTTTTTTTTTGTTTTTAATAGGAAAAGGATAAAATAAAGAGGTCTATTCTAACAATGCTAAATTTAAGATATCAGAGACTCAGAGCTATCAGGCAGGCAGCAAGTATACTGATTTAGAGATCAATGAATAAATCAAACTGGAGATATAAATATAAGAGACACCTAAAAACTTAATCTGTTTCTTCTAATTAGAAGAAATTTTAGGGTAATTTCTTAGTGACCTGAAGATAGGAAAGATTTATTTATTTATTTTTAATGTTTATTTATTTTTGAGAGAGCATGAGTGGAGGAGGAGCAGAGAGAGAGGGAGACACAGAGTCCAAAGCAGACTCCAGGCTCTGTGCTGACAGCCCAACGTGGGGCTCAAACCCACGAACTATGAGATCATGACCTAAGCTGAAGTCAGATACTTAACCGACTGAGCTACCCAGGCGCCCTAGGAATGATTTGTTTAAAAAGTTATCAGAAAGCAAAATCTGTAGCGCCTGGATGGCTCAGTTGGTTAAGCATCCAATTTGGCTCAGGTCATGATCTCACGGTTTGGAAGTTTGAGTCCCACATCAGGCTCTCTGCTTTCAGCACAGATTCCACTTCAGAACCTCTGTCCCCTCTCTCTCTGCCCCTCCACTGCTCACATTTTCTCTCTCTCAAAAATAAATATATTTTTTTAAAAAGCACAAATCTTTATACTTAGAAACACTGAAGGAAATGACTATATCAAAATGAAGGACTTCTGTTGAATAAAAGGCATTATGCACAAAGTTAACCGATGAGAGAAGGCCAGGAGAAGACATTGGCAACATTTGTAACTGACTTAGGATTAATATCTAGAACATATAAGAAACTTCACTGGAAAAATGAGAAAAGGACATGACCAGGTCATTCTTTAAAAGGGGTATCAAGGGGCGCCTGAGTGGCTTAGTCGGTTGAGCGTCTGACTTTCGCTTAGGTCATGATCTCGTGGTTTGTGGGTTCGAGCCCCGCGTCGGGCTCTGTGCTGACTGCCAGCTCAGAGCCTGGAGCCTGTTTCAGTCTGGGACTCCCTCTCTCTCTGAGCCTACCCTGCTCACGCTGTTTCTCTCTCCTAGAAATAAATAAAACATTAAAAAAAAAATTAAAAAAAAGGGGTATCGAAAGACTAATATATAGACTTCGTTCTCACTAGGAATCATAGAAATATAAATGAAAACAAGAAAATACATTACAAACACAAAATTGACAAAAGTTCAAAAGACAGATACCAAGTGCTGCACTTTGTAATGGGAATTTAAAGGGAGCAATCTTGCAATACTAAGTGAAATTGAATATTCTCTGTGACCTAACAATTATACTTGTTGGTATTTAGTTAGAGAAACTCTTGTACAAGTCCTTAAACAGATTTATATGAGGACTTTCATCAGAGCATTGTTTGTGGTGCAGAGAGTAGGAAAAAAAACTAGGTGTCCATTGCTAGAGGAACAAATGAATAAAAGGTGGTGGATGCTAGTGGTAAAACAATGAAACAGCTAAATGTAACATGTAAACACAACTGCATGGATAAAATTTAAAAGAGTTAAATAAAAAGGGCTCAGAATGAAAATTATGACCTAATACTATCTATATAAATTTATAAAAAATACCATACAGGGATACAAATGCATCCAAGGAAAAATACTAAACACATGAGAAAATATGCCACGGGGGATAGAAATGGGAAAAGAGACAGAAAATGACAATAATGGGAAATAACAAAACAAGGAAGCAGTCTTGTAATATTAATATAATGTTCTATGAACTGAGTCATAGGATAAATTCTGCACTTGAGAACTAAAAGAAAAAATAACAAACTTGCAGAGCATCGGAATGTTCCTTCTGTTCCAACTATCTTTCCCAAACTGCCTGTCATTCTGTCAGCTGACTCACTAGGTAAGGAAGGGAGACAGAAGAGAGGAAGGAGGGCACATGTCATAGTGAAAATGTGGCCACACTCTAACATGCACCCACCTTTCCCAGAGCATTTATCCGACTGCTGAGAGTATATGTATACACGACTATCCCCACACCCTGAGAGTTAGATCTTTGGGGGCGGAACTCATCCTCAAACCCAGACCTCAGCACAGTAGATGCAACAAAGAACATATTCAATAAATGCTGACTGGGTGAACGTTTTTGTTGCTTGGTAGATTGGATAAAAAATAAATCAAAATTAGAACCCAACTGAACTTTTTTGAACTCAGGTGTATACTCAGTACACCTTGACTCCTATAATGTAGCCAAATGCACGTCCAATAAGTTATCATTAGAGATGGCTAGGTCATCTAGATGCTAGGTGTCCCTAGGTTGCTAGCATTAATTCTTCTAGCCTTAAAACACATGTCCATTTGGATGACAGATACATGAACAAACATATCACAAAATTCAAGTCAACTCTATGGCTGCAAGGAAACATCAGAGATGCTACAGCAAAATCAAAAGTGTGAATGATAAAAGTTAATTCTAAGTGGGAAAAAAATAAAAATGTAGTACAAGTCAGATAATTTCCACCACCTGGCAGTGCTAGGTAGCATTAACCACTGAAATTACCATTTGACACTGTGTGTACAACATGTGAAAACCCTCTGTGCTAACTTTTAATCAATTTTTTAATTAAAAATTTTTTTTTATTTGAGAAAAAGAGAGAGAGAGAGAGAGTACATGCACAAGCAGGGAAGAGGGGCAGAGGGAGAGAGAATCCCAAGCAGTTTCCATGCCCAGTGAGGGGCCTAACCAGAGCTTGATCCCACAACCCTGGGATCATGACCTGAGCCAAAACCAAGAGTCAGGTGCTCAACCGACTGAGCAAACCAGTATAAAAATTTAATCAATTTAATTAATTAAAAATTAATATTTAAAAAAAGTTTTTACTTATTTTGAGAGAGACAGTGTGAGTAGGGGAGAGGCAGAGAGAGAGGGAGGGGGAGGGAGAGAGGGAGAGAGAGAGAGAAAGAATCCCAAGCAGACTCTGCACCATCAGCGCACAGCCCCATGCGGGGGTTTGAACCCACAAAACTGCAAGATCTTGACCTGAGCTGAAACCAAGAGTTGGAGGCTCAACCAGGTGCCCCCAAATTAATCAAATTTTAAATCAACCTAATTACAGTATAACTTACATACAATAAAATGTACCCATTTTAAATGAACAGTTTAATAAGTCTAAATGTAACCACCTCCATGGTCAAAATATAGACTATTTCTATCACCTCCAAAGTTCCTTTATGTCCCTCTGTAGTTAGTCCACTCCTCTGCCCCTGGCTCCAGGCGAACATCGATTACCTTCTGTCAAGATAGCCATTTTTATATACTTAACATAAAACAGGCTCAATTTTATATTGGGAAAATTTCAAACACATAGTAGAAGGGTATAATGAACCTGATGTATCTAACACTCTGCTTCAACAATTTTTAATGCATGACCAATCCTGTATCATCCATACTCCTGCCCACGTCCCTGCTTGCATTGTTTTTAAGTAAATCCTAGACACCATTTCTCTTCACATGTAAATTTTTTTTAACTTATCTTGAGAGAGAGAGACAGAGCATATGCACACAAGCAGGGGAGTGACAGAGGGAGGGAGGGAGGGAGGGAGGGAGAGAGAGAGAGAGAGAGAGAGAGAGATAGAGAGAATCCCAAGCAGACTCCATGCTCAGCACAGAGCCCCATGCCGGCTCGATTCCACATCCTACAACCATGAGATCATAACCTGAGCTGAAATCAAGAGTCAGATGCTTAGCCAACTGAGCAACCCAGGCATCCCATATGAAATACATAATACATAGCTCTAAAGGATATTCTTTTAAAACATATCCATAATACCATTTTCACATTTAAAATAAGTGACAATAAGTTTCTCAATACTATCAAATAATCAGCCAGTATTCACACATTTCTCAGATTGCCTCACATTTTTTCCTTCATTTTGTTTTCTGAATCAGAGACATATATTACCATTGGCTCATTTATCTCTTATGTCTGTTTTCATCTAGAAGTACCCCTTGTATCCTTTCCTCCTTATAATTTATTTGTTGAAGAAACTAGTTTGTTTGTCCTATAAACTCCTTATAGTTTGGAATATGCTAACTACATCCCTAAAAAACATTTAACCACATTCTCTGTCCCTTGCATTCCCTACAAATTTGTAGTAAGATCTAGAGGTTTTAACAAGTTCAGGCTGGCAAGGTTACTTTACTATCAGGAGATATATATATATAATGTCTAACATTTTCTTTTTGTCTCACTTTTGGAAAAACATAGTCTTTTCCACAACTAATTGAAAATAAAAGCAATTATAGTGTCTAAGACTCCTTTAATCAAGAGAAATATAAGACATCAATCCCTATTAAACAGACTGCTTCTGGACTAGAGTCATTTCTACAAAGAGTACTCAGCGAGTCACTGAAATTTTAGATAGTTCTAACCACTGTATCCACATGTCACTTATTTGAAGTTATATATAACATAAACTGCCATGTTCAAATCTTGTGTATGTCACAGCTCCTCCTGTTACAATTTTAGCTCCTGACAGAAGAAATACAGTCTTCCACCTCTACTCAGTTTCTAACACAGACAGCCCTGCACGCAGATGAGAACGATAACCATGCAGTTCTCTGCTGAGGGAAGGCCCTTCTCTCTCCTTGATGTAGTCCAGCTTCTTTGATTAATTCTTCAAAACTTTCCTCCAGAGTCTGCACCATCCACATTTACCAACCAAAAAAACAGAGACATATAGAAATATGTACAGTGAATCAATGGAAGCTTACAGTAACTCAAAATTCACTGGTCGTTCAGAAAAACCTGCTGAGTTAAGTAGTGTTTCTACTTTAATGACTCCTCCTTCCCTTCGGGGAAATACATGAGTCTAGACAACATGAGCCTTTGAGAGAAAGAGCTGTGGATGCTGCGTAGACAGAGAACCAGAGGGCCCAGTAATGTGACCTTCCTGCTCTCTTTGGCAGGACAAGTCCCTGCTTGACAGGAACTAAGTTATCACAAATGCGAGTAAGAATCAGTTTAATTAAAGAGACAGGCTATGAGGGGTGTCTGGCTGGCTCAGTCGGTGGAACATGCGATTCCTGATCTCAGAGTTGTGAGTTTGAGTCCCATGTTNGGGGGGCGGGGGGGTGGGGGAGGAAAGAAAAGTCATAAGTCATGAAATTTGGGATGGGGAAGAAGAGAAGTTTACATTCTAATCTCACCAAAGTCCAGTGTAGAAGCATGTTATTACGGCACTAAGCAGAGGAAGTTAGAGTCATTAGCAGAACTACTGGGCCTCTCCTTCCCACTTTAAAACCCTCCACCACCTGCAGCAAAGTGTTGCGCTAATAGCCACAGGGCCCTCTGCTTCCAGTCACCTCCCACTCATCTCTGTGCTTGGCTGGTTCTTTACTGCCTCCAGAAATAAAAGTTAGAACATTATACTTGCTATGCCAGTAAGCACTACCTGGTAGCATAAAATCAGAAGCACAGGCCTATGCTTACTAACAGCATAACCCGCAACAAAAGGAATAGAGCTCTCCCTCATCCCTGCCCCCACCCCTGGACAAGCACAGATTAAATTAAGAATTCTCAAAATTCCCAGTGGTGTCAAAAGCATTTAAAGTTGCCAGGCCAAAGATTCATTTTTTCAGCAGACAACCACAAAGGATTTCAGTGTTATATACAGTGGAAATGATTGTAAGAAATTCTAAATATGGACAGATCAGTAATTTAAAGTCTTTTTCTAATGGCTAGTACTTTCTTTTCAGTTCAATATCTGATTCTAAGTCAGGCTCCAATTAAGGAGAAAGTAAGACACAGTTTTCTGGTTCCACTGGGATTTACTCATTCAGGGATTACCTGTCTGCCAGTTGAGAATCTGTTTCCAGTCAATACTCTGCTGGAAACTGTGTGACTAACAACTGTGTTTCAGAACAAGGAAACACCCTGATTACTAGGAGTCAAGGGCAAAGTAAAGCCCACAACAAGGAACTCTGACTCCTGATCTGGTGCTTTCCCCAGCAGGCCACTGCCATTGTCTTGAACCAACCGTGTGAAGTCTGAAAATCAACCTTCATAGGTTCTGATTTCCTCTTCAGAAAAGTGAGACCAGTGGATGTTTAAAAGATATCTCTAACCTTAAGATTCTACTATTCTGTTGACAAATATGTGCAAATCATATGCTAAGAACAGTAGTACACACAAAAAAATCAGAAGTAGATTTGGAAGAGCTGCCAGCAGAAGACATTTACAAAAAAATATAATGCAAAAAGAGAAAGTCCATGACAGGGGCACTTGGGTGGCTCAGTCAGTTGAGCTTGACTGTCTAACTCTTGATTTCAGTACGGGTTATGATCTTATGATTCATTAAGATCGAGCCCTGCATCAGGCTCCACACTCACAGCACAGAGCCTGCTTGGGATTCTCTGTCTCCCTCTCTCTCTCTGCCCCTCCTCCACTTGTGCGCACTCTCTAAATAAATAAATAAATAAATAAATAAATATTTTTTTAAAAAGTCCATGACAGAATGGTGGTACATAACATGGGCTTAAAATAACACAAGATATAGTGTTTAGTGAACAAAGCAAATTACAGAAAAGAATGTACAATACAAAATTATTTCTGTGAGGGAAAATATATGTGGATATATATGGTTATATATGTATCCTTTATAAAGCATGGAGGGGAATTACTATAGATAACTATCAACAATGGTTATCCAAGGGAAGGACCCAAGAAATCTCCAATTTCTACTTAACTTTTTCCCAATTTCTACTTTATTTTTTCCCCATCTCTACTTTAAAAATTACTACTTATTTGATCTTTTTTCCTAGTATGTTTTACTTTTGCAATCAGAAAAAAAAATTTTTTAAGGAAAAAAACAGAGGCATCTGGCTGGAAGAGTTGGTAGAACATGTGATTCTTGATCTCAGGGTCATGAGTTCGAGCCCCATGTTGGGCATGGGGCCTACTAAAAAGAAAAAACAAAAAAAGGAAAAAAGCAAAAGAAGACATTCATAGCTGGCAATTTACCAAGGCAATATCATCAATAATCGTATATTATACCCTCTCTGCTATATCCTTTATTCAGATGGAAAGCTAACTGTCCTTATCTACTTACATATGGCAGAGGTAGCTGTATACAACTATGAAACCACTATTGGTAGAAATCAGAAAATAGAGAGGCTCCTGGGTGGCTCAGTACATTAAGCATCTGACTCTCAATTTCAGCTCAGTTTGTGAAATAGAGCCCTGCACTGAGCTCTGTGTTGGCAGCATGGAGACTGCTTGGAATTCTCTCTCTCTCTCTCTCTCTCTCTCTGCTCTTCCCCACTTGAGTCCTTTCTCTCTCAAAATAAATGAACATTTAAAAAAATTAAAAAAAAAAGAAATCCAAAAATAGAGCATGAGAAACAGAACCCCACTGATAAATATGAACACTAACACATAGTGGCAAATACTTGAGACATAAGTACTAAAGCTGATAAGGTATTTCAAGCAAAAGTGAATAGTTTTCTTAAAATACTTAGATACTTAAACTATCCCAGTTATTCATTTTGTTTTACTTACATAGGCATAATTAGATGTTAGAATAATATCACAGACAAATATACACTGGTAACTCTACTCATATAAGTGACTAATGTATACTCTCACTCATTTTGAATTACTTAAGGTGACTTAGCCCTTTGACCCTGAAAAATCCACTCTGAATCTAAAACACTCTCAAAATAGATGATGTAATACAATTATTTCTAAGATCTCTTTCAGTTATTTGCTTCATATTTTCTTTAATATGGGATCAAATTCCATTGAGCATCAAGCTAGTATCTCAAAATACTTCAAATACTGGAATTTCATTATATCGAATGATGCCAAAAATGGAAATTTAATTGCAACAAGATTTAGTCTATGTATTAATGAAACGATGCTGCATTTAAAAAAGATTTTATTCTACACCGAAGTTCATAGCAGCAGTACTCACAAGAGCCAAAAGGTTGAAACAACTAGAATGTCCATCAAGAAAGAGAGAGACATAGAAAGCAACGGTCCCTCTTACTCCATTGGATATTCCGATGTCCATCTGCGTCACCTGAAATCGCAACAGACTACCTGAGACCATGGGCAGCCACCAACAAGTGAATGCACTGAGGATGACAGGGCAGGAAGATGGAATGAACAGCAATGTCTTTCCTGAGCTGCTAAATTAACCAGTACTGGAGTCACCCTATCTTCAGACTCCTTGTTATCTGTAATAGTGTCTGTGTGTTTAAGTCAATGAGTTGCTGTTTCTGTTTTCTTGAAGGAGTAATAGCATTTATTGACTTAAAAAGTTTTGCGCTCTGTGAGACTTATATAACAATGAAAGGCAGTAAGATCTGTAAAATAAAAATAAACAAATAAAAAGCTTTGCTCTCGTCATTAAAACATGAGAAAGGCAGGGGGCACCTGGGTAGTTCAGTCAGTTGAGCAACCAACTCTTGAGTTCAGCTCATGATCTCACAAACCCAGAGATCAAGCCCCACAGCGGGCTCCATGCTGTCAACACGGAGCCTGCTTGGGGATTTTCTCTCTCTCTCTCAAAAATAAATATTTTTTTTTAATGAGAAAGGCTTTAGAAAGTAAAGAACAAGGTTACTAGGAAAAGTACAGTAAAGTGGATCCACACTTTATTTATTTACTCATTTGTTTACTTACTTATTTATTTTTGAAAGAGAGAGAGAGAGAGAGACAGAATGTGAGCAGGGAAGGGGCAGAAAGAGAGAGACACAGAATCTGAAGCAGGCTCCAGGCTCTGAGCTATCAGCACAGAGCCCAACGCGGGGCTCGAACTCACAAGGTGTGGAATCATGACCTGAGCTGAAGTCGGAACGCTTAACTGACTAGCCACCCAGGCGGCCCTGGACCCACACATAAAACAATTTGATAAGAAAACACAGGTTCAGAAACTAGCCTGAATATGGATGATTGTGCTTCATTGCAGAAATACTAACCGGAAGACAGTGACTGAAAATAGTCCTTATGTTTACAACAACCCTATGAGGTAGTGATATTATTCTCATTTTACGAATGAGGAAACTGAAGCACAGAGAAGCTAAGTAACCTGTCCAAAGTCACCTCATCCATGCAGTTTGTCTTCCAGGAACTCTTCCCTCTTAGCTAACTCCTACACATTTGTCAGGTTTCAGCTCAAATAAACATCACTTCCTTGGGAAAAAGGCTTCTTTAATGTGTCCAGACAAGACCCAGAGCCCCTGCTAACAGTCCACGGCATTCTGCGCTCTACTGCAGTGCAGCAAACACTCAGGATTATTTACATATTTGTCTTCCTCAGCAGGGTGGACATACCCTGTCCACCACCATAGGGTATTTCCAAAGCTGTGTAGAATGCCTTGCCCTTAAAGGGTTCAGTTGGATAGAGCGATAGCAAGGAAACAGTTCTTTACAACGTAATGTGGGAGGTAGAAAAGTATGCCTAAGAGTCCATGTAAACACAAGACTAGGATTGAAGAAAGCTTCATGGAGATGATGTCCCCTGCACTGAGCTCTGAAGGATAGTAATGGGAGAAAAAGCAGAAAAAGGAGAAAGGTGTTCTAAGCAGACAGAGCTTAAGTATGTGTAGAGAAAAGAGGCTATGTAACTTTAGGGAAACTACTACTAACTCATTATGGCTGGAGTTTGATGCCAGGTAGTGAGAAACGAAACCTGAGAGATAGGGAAGTTTCAGTTCCATATTTAAAGATAGCAAAATGTTGCACAGACCTCTACAATAATCTAATGATAACAGATATGATGGAAGCACTCACTGTACATCGGGCACCATGCTAAGCACTTCACATGTATAATTTCATTTCATCTTCACAACCACCCTGAGTATTACTAGTCCCATAAGGAAGTTGGACCACACACAGCTAATGAGTAAATGGCATGCCAGGCCTTGAACCACAGCCATAACATATCACTCCAAAGCCTGTGCTCTTAACTACAGTCTAATACTTGTCTAGCTTACTCTACATTGACACAATTTTACATAGTTACATGTAATTCAAATAATTATCCTTTTTTTAATCTTTATTTTTGAGAGAGAGAGAGAGACAGAGCACGAGCAAGGGAGGAACAGAGAGAGAGGGAGACAGAATCTGATGTAAGCTCTAGTCTCTGAGCTGACAGCACAGAGCCTGATGCAGGGCTTGAACTCACTAACTGTGAGATCATGACCTGAGCTGAAGTCGGATGCTTAACTGACTGACCCACCCAGGTGCCCCAACTCAAATAATTATCTTGATTCTACTAGGAAAGATGGCTATCTAGTAGAACCCTATATCTTTTTTCATTAAGCATATATAAATCATTATCACAAGTATTTCATATACTGGTTTTATTTACATAAGTATATAATTAGTATTCAAAAGACTTTTACAGATGAAGATTAAAGGGCAGTTATTCAAAGATACAAAATGCAGTGTCCTGACTGATAATCCAAGGATATCGTTGTTGTTTTTTTAAGTAATCTCTATGCCTAACATGGGGCTCAGACTCAAGACTCCAAAATCAAAGAGTTACATGTTCTCCCAACTGAGCCAACCAGGTGCCCCTTGAATGATAATCCAATACGGTCTCTAAAACTATGTTACCTCTATACCATCAAAAATTACATTAAGCAAACATTAGAACTTCTTGGTCTGTCTTTTCTCTCATCAAAACTAACCTTCCTAAGGGGAATTAAAATTATTTATTAAACAACTCAATTACTGAGAATAAGTGGAAAGAGAAAAAGTAGTTAATACAGAGAAAAGACGGCATGACACACAAAGTCTCCTCTTCCTACCATCATCTGTCTTGAGCATGGGAAAATGACAATGTGATTGAATGTGCTAAAATATACACTCTTTGTGCCAATTCAAGTTAAAACAGAGTTAGAAAATGGACTACTCAGAGAAAGTCTTGGTTCAAAAAACTCAGTATTTCAGGAAACCAGTTACCAACAAAAACGCAAGTATATTAAGTCACAGTTGATTGGCTTTTAATAAACCATTAAAACAAACTTCTAGGAGATCTTCTTTGCTTCTTAAAATGTCTCCTAATATATAATAGGAGCCCACAGGCTGATGATAATCATTAAACACTTGTTAGTGCCATTAGTTTCAAGAACACAATCTCACTTCGTTCTTACAAGGTCATTCTTTTTTTTTTTTTTTAACGTTTATTTATTTTTGAGAAAGCAACAGAGACAGAGCGTGAGTGGGGGAGGGGCAGAAAGAGAGAGAGGGAGACACAGAATCTAAAGCAGGCTCCAGACTCTGAGCTGTGAGCACAGAGCCCAACATGGGGCAAGAACTCATGAACCACGAGATCATGACCTGAGCCAAAGCTGAACACTTAACCTACTAGGCCATCTAGGTTCCCCACAGGATCATTCTTACAACCACATTTNATTTATTTTTGAGAAAGCAACAGAGACAGAGCGTGAGTGGGGGAGGGGCAGAAAGAGAGAGAGGGAGACACAGAATCTAAAGCAGGCTCCAGACTCTGAGCTGTGAGCACAGAGCCCAACATGGGGCAAGAACTCATGAACCACGAGATCATGACCTGAGCCAAAGCTGAACACTTAACCTACTAGGCCATCTAGGTTCCCCACAGGATCATTCTTACAACCACATCTTCTTTTCTTTTTTTTAAATTTTTTAATGTTTATTTTTGAGAGAGAGAAAGAGAGAGACAGCATGAGCAGGGGAGGGTCAGAGAGGGAGGGAGACACAGAATCTGAAATAGGCTCCAGGCTCTGAGCTGTCAGCACAGAGCCTGACGCGGGGCTCGAACCCACGAACCCTGAGATCACGGCCTGAGTCAAAGTCAGATGCTCAACCGACTGAGCCACCCAGTGCCCCTATAACCACATTTTCAGATGAGTGAACTAAGGCACATAGAATTTAGGTAAGTTGCTCAAGGACATATTAATAGCAAGTGACAGAGCCAGGATTCACACAAATCTGTCTGACACCAAAGTGCATCCTCCTTCCACAATGCAGCAATGTCTTTAATGAGCTGAAAGATGTCTAGTGACTAGTTTACTCACCAATCAACCCTATCATTTAGAGACTTTTCAGGTTAAAGAACTTTCCTAATGTCCTCCGGTTAGTTTACAACACAACTGAAAGTGAACCCCATATTTCCTACTCCTCAGACAAGCACATTCTGTATTCATTTTGACTCATACCAAATCTTTTTAAAAAACGTTGAAAATTCCCCCATAACTAAATTCAAAATAGACAAAACAAGAATGATGTAAATGCCTGTTACTGTGCACTGAGGTGTGTATGCATTACGTTTCAGTGGGGGATAGGAAAAGTCTCAAACATTTCCTATACACTACTTGCAACTAGCAGCTAACAAAAGATAACAGAATTTTATGTGCTCCTTTGACTACCGTCACGTTTTTAGCCTCCTGCTTTTTAGCAGGGCATTGATAGCATTAAGCAGGAGCAGGCAAATCCTTTTCTATAAAGGGCCTAAATATTTGAGGACTTGTGGATCATGCCATTTCTGTTGCAAATACGCTATAGTTTCAAGGAGAAAAAAAGTAGCCACAGATGATACACAGATGAGCACAGTTGTTATATTCCAATAAAGTTTAATTTATGGATATGTAAATTTGAATTTCACATCACAAAATATCATTCTTGTGATTTTTTTGACCTTAAAAAGATACGGCTTGTGGGCTACAGAAAAAGGTAGTATGCCAAAGGACATCTCCCCACCCTGCATTAAACTAAAAAAGTTACTTTCCCTTAGAAGAGATGAAAGGAAAAGCATCCAGCAACACAGCAAAGCTATAGTCTTTTTCTCCTCTCAGTTCTGATGCCAATGATGCAGGAAGCCTTCTGGGCCATCCCCCATTCGCACCTGGGGGAGGTGTCCCACTTTTGCGATCTCACTAAAACTTGGGCCTATCTCTATTCTAGCACTTATCACAACATACTGTGATTGATTATTCAATCGTCTGTATCTCCCCAAGCATGAGGACAAGCAATGTTTTCATTTGTTTTTTAATTTGTATTCTGACATGGATGCTCAAAAAAAGTGGAGATAAAAGAGGAACAAGCTCAGAAATTCATTTTTTTAAAATTTTATATTTACTTACTTTTGTTTTTTTTTTTTTTATATTTACTTACTTTTGAAAGAGAGAGAGAGCACACAAGTATGTGTGATCGGGGGAGGGGCCAAGAGGGGGCCAGAGGATCCAAAGTAGGCTCCATGCTGACAGCAGACAGCAGACAGCAGGATGCGGTGCTTGAACCCATGAATCGTGAGATCATGACCTAAGCTGAAGTCAGACGTTTAACTGACTGAGCCACCAAGAATGAGTAAACATTAAAAAAAAAAAAAAAAAAAAACAGACCCCAGGGTCTCCAGAAAAACTTCAGGGTGTTCTGGGGTTCTACAGAGCACAAGTGGAAAAATCCTTATCCTACAAACTAGCCTCAAAAAATAAATGATGGCTTCAAATCGTTTAAAGAAAACATGAAAAGCCACATTACCCGATATAATATGAAAATCAGGGTGTGTGGGTGGCTTAGTTGGTTAAGCATCCAACTCTTGATTTCGGCTCAGGTCATAATTTCACGGTTTGTAAGAGTGAGATCGAGCCCTGAGTCTGGCTCCATACTGACATGGTGCTTGTGATTTTCTCTCTCTCTCTCTCTCTCTCTCTCTCTCTCTCTCTCTGCCCCTCCCTTACTTGTGCGCATGTGTGTGGGCTCTGTCTCAAAATAAACACTTTTTAAAAATTAAAAAAAAAAAGAAAATCAACATGGAAAAGTCTACCTCATCACTATCACAGGAATAAACATCTTTTAATTACACAAAGTTGGACGGCTGACCCTTTACTACAGGGTCCTTAACCTTTCCTTTGTCACGAGTCCCTTCAGTAGAATGGAGAAGCCAGCAGACACCTTCTCAGAACAAGCTTGTGAATGTATAAAATAATATGCATAGTTTTAAAAAAGAAACCAATTATAATAATAACTGACACTACCTCCCCTTTCACATTCTGACTTCTTTCCCTGCTTTATTTTTCTGCTTAGCATTTGTCACTAACAAACTATACTATTTTGTGTTTTGTTATTTAGTAGCTGCCTCCACAGTTAGAACCTAANCGTCCGTTGATGGACACTTAGGCTCTTTCCATGTTTTAGCTATCGTTGAGAGTGCTGCTATGAACATTGGAGAACCTAATTTTCATGAGGGCAGGGAAGTTTACTATTTTGTTCACCCCTCTATTCCCAAAACCTATAAAATGCTTGACATATAGTAATATCTAATGTATATTTGTTGCATTATTAAAATTCTTGTCTCCTAAGAGCTATACTCTATGACAAATCAAAGCCAGTTCTACTAGGAATCTGTCATCCTTAAGAAAGATAATATTTAATTCTTCATATTTACAAACACCTTCTTGGTAGACACTGGAAATCTCTTACAAGCACAATCTCATTTATCCACAATAAACTTAATATCTAATGATGAAAGGCAAAGAAATGACATAATGTAGATAAGGCAAATGCTTTGTCAGGAAACAAAATCCATGGGCCAGGTCTGCTTTTTAACTGTGTCCCTTCACTTTGCCCATTGCCTTCTGAAGCCTTTGCTGCAGAAGTACAGAATCTTTTTTTTTTTAATTTTTAATGTTTTTTATTTATTTTTTGAGAATCAGAGAGAGACAGCACGAGCAGGGGAGGGTCAGAGAGAGAGATAGATACAGAATCCGAAGACAGGCGCCAGGCTCTGAGCTAGCTGTCAGCACAGAGCCCAGTGCAGGGCGTGAACCCATGAACCGCGAGATCATGACCTGAGCTGAAGTCAGATGCTTAAACGACTAAGCCACCCAGGTGCCCCTAGAATCTTAAAGTATAGAATCGTTCCCGCTAAAGATATCTAGTTATATACTACCAGTAAGAGACACTTCCATGGGATCCGGCTTTCATGGGATCCAAGAAGACTCATTCATAACAAATAGCTAAACACTCCTTTGCAACAAAGTTCTAGAATTTCCAACTTTTTCCGACGGCATTCTTAAATAGACAAAATGGTTTTCTTTTAAATTTAATTTTTTTACGTTTATATTTTTAATGTTTATTTTTAAGGGAGAGACAGAGCACAAGTAGGGAGGGGTGGGGGTAGGGGGGAGACACAGAATCTGAAGCAGGCTCCAGGCTCTGAGCTGTCAGCACAGAGCCCAAGCGGGGCCTGAACTCATGAAATGCAAGATCATGACTTGAGCCAATTTCAGATGCCCAACCCACTAAGCCACCCTGGTGTCCCCAATATTTATTTATTTTTGAGAGAGAGACAGAATGTGAGCAGGGGAAGGTCAGAGAGAGAGGGAGACACATAATCTGAAGCAGGCTCCAGGCTCTAAGGTGTCAGCACACAGCCTGATGCGGGCTCAAACTCATGAACAATGAGATCATACTTGAGCTGAAGTCGGACACTCAACCAACTGAGCCACCCAGGCGCCCCTCTTTTAAAATTCATCATTGTTCATGAGTTTGAGCCCGCATCGGGCTGTGTGCTGACACCTTAGAGCCTGGAGCCTGCTTCAGATTATGTGTCTCCCTCTCTCTCTGACCCTCCCTGCCTCAAGCTCTGTCTCTCTCTGTCTCAAAAATAACTAAATATTTAAAAAATAAAAAAATAAATAGAATTCATCTTAATCACAATAAAGTAAAAAGAATGAAAACCCTAAGACATGATGGGCTACCTATACTGTTTGTTTCATATAATCCTAAGAGGAAAGAAGCTCAAAGCCAAAACAACTAAATCTACAGAGAAATATGATTCCTACCAGCTGCAGTACCTTACTTCTATAGTGTGATAACAAATTAGAATGACAAATCAGAAACCAAAAAAAGAAAGAAGGGGAGGAAAGATGAGGTTTACAATGAGGTCAGCTAATATGAAAGAAAACAGTATCCTCTGACTGTTTCATAACTAAGTAAGTAGTCAAAACCTAACAGGAAGGCAGTTTGGGCTAGCCTCCCTGGGTGGTTGAAACAAATGTCAGCCTGCTCTCCACCCTATTTGCCCAAAAGTAGAACGCTTTTAACATGGCAGATTTTGAGATACCCAAACACATCTGCTTAAAATGCAACCTTCTAATTCTTCTTAAATATCAGAATTTTTCATATTTGTGCATCTGCCTATATCCAGGAAAAGAAACGTGAAGAAGCGGCTTTTTTGTATGTGTTTGCTAATAATCTAGCAACAGCTGGTATCAACAGAGGCGGACTGAAAGTTCCACAGCAATAATGTGCATTAACAGGATATCAAATTAAAACACACACACACACACACACACACACACAAATGGAGAGAAAAAAGTTTTCTTTTTTTTTTAATATTTTTATTTATTTCTAGGAGAGAGAGAGAGAGAGACAGCGTGAGCAGGGGAGGGTAAGAGAGAGAAGGAGACACAGACTCCGAAATACGCTCCAGGCTCTGAGCTGGCAGTCAGCACAGAGCCTGACGCGGGGCCCGAACCCACGAACTGCGAGATCATGACCCAAGGGAAAGTCGGACGCTTAACCGACTAAGCCAGCCGGGCGCCCCTGAAAAAACAGTTTTCACATATGCTTGACTCCAGCTCAACAGAAAAATATTAACCTAGAGAAACCATTAAAACCAACAGGTGATTTCTTATATCAATCTAGTTCTAATCCTTAGTAATGTATGCTTCTTTTGAACTAGGCAAGTAAAAACTGTTAAGATAATTTTGTGACTACTTATAGTGCTCTTGTTTTATATTCACATTAAAAAGAAAGCCCTGAAGATATAAGGCTAAATAAGATCTACAGTCACAGAGAATTTACATTTAACTTAGTCTTCCAAAGCAAAGGTTTCAAATAGTGTTGTTCCAACATTAAAACATCAGTGAAGTGCTCCATACCTCAATAAGTTTAAAATTTAAAAAAAAAGAAAAAAAGCTAGTATAGCTAGCGGGAATGCAAACTGGTGCAGCCACTCTGGAAAACAGTACGGAGGTTCCTCAAAAAATTAAAAATAGAAACTACCCTATGACCCAGCAATTGCACTACTAGGTATTTATCCAAAGGATACAGGAGTGCTGTTTTGAAGGGGCACACCCTCCCCCCCAATGTTTATAGCAGCGGTGCTATCGACAATAGCCAAAGTATATAAAGAGCCCAAATGTGTCCATCAACTGATGAATGGATAAAGAAGATGTCATGTATATATATATATATATATACATATATATATACACACACACACATATATATATGACATATACATACATATACACACACACAATGGAATATTACTCAGTGATCAAAAAGAACGAAATCTTGCCATTTGCAACATGGATGGAACTAGAGTGTATTATGCTAACCAAAATTAGAGAAAGACAAATACCATATATGACTTCACTCATGTGGAATTTAAGACATAAAGCAGATGAACATAAGGGAAGGGAAGCAAAAATAATATAAAAACATGGAGGAGGACAAACCATAAGACACTCTTAAATACAGAGAACAAACTGAGGGTGGCTGGAGGGGCTATGGGTGAGGGGATGGGCTAAATGGACAGGGGGAGGGGTGAATAGGTGGCTCAATCGTTAAGGGTCTGACTTCGGCTCAGGTCATGATCTCACGGTTCAAGGGTTCGAGCCCCGCTACGGGCTCTGTGCTGACAGCTGGCTCAGAGTCTGGAGCCTGCTTCAGATTCTGTATTTCCTCTCTCTCTGACTCTCCTCTGCTCACGCTGTCTCTCCCTCTCCCTCTCTCTCTCAGAAATAAATAAAAACATTAAAAAAAATAAATGGACAGGGGGCATTATGTGGAACACTTGATGGGATGAGCACTGGATGTTATACAGAGGGGATGAATCACCGGATTCTACTCCTCAAATAATTATTGCACTATATGCTAACTTGCTAAATAATATATGAAAAAAATGAAAAAAAAAAAAAAAGTAGTATAGAGGTGCCTGGGTGGCTCAGTTGGTTGAGTGCCCAAATCTTGGTTTCGGTTCAGGTCATGATCTCATGGTTCATGAGTTCCAGCCCCACATCAGGCTCCACATTGACAGTGCAGGGCCTGCTTGTGCTCGCTCGCTCTCTCTCTCTCTCAAAATGAGTAAATAAACTTTAAAGTAGTATAATTATACAAATGAACAAAAAATGAAAAACCCTAAAACCATAAATTTATTTACATTAATCTAAAATAAACTAGGGGCGCCTGGGTGGCTCAGTCGGTTAAGCGTCTGGCTTTGGCTCAGGTCATGATCTCATGGTTCATGAGTTCCAGCCCCACATCAGGCTCCACATTGACAGTGCAGGGCCTGCTTGTGCTCGCTCGCTCTCTCTCTCTCTCAGAAATAAATAAAACATTAAAAAATTTTAAATAAACTAAATATTTAGGGTATTAGTTAAATAACCTGCGTTTGGTCCATTCTGTGGAATACTACAATAGCCATTAAAAAGAATGAAAGAGGGGCATTTGGCTGGCTCAATCATTGCAGCGTGCAACTCTTGATCTTGGGATTCTGAGGCCCAGCCCCAGTTGGGTGTGGAGATTACTTAAAAACAAAATCTTTAAAAAAGAGAGAGAGAAAGAATGAGAGAAAACCTCTAAGTACTAAAATGGAAAAATCTCCAAGATACCTTGTTCAGGAAAAAAGTAAGCTGACCAATTCATACTGATTCTACTTCTGTAAAATATTTATGTGAATCTGTATATATATTGTATGTGAATGCTTATGAAAAGATCTAGAAGAATACATGCCAAATTCTTAATAGTGATTTTGTCTGGGGAACAAGGAAGTAAGAGAGCTTTGCCAGGATTTTCACATTATACTCTGTGTATGGCTTAAATATTTTATAAGGCTGTAGTCATGTCTCACTTGTGTATAAAAAGTCTTCTGGGGGGAGCACAAGTAAGTGAGAGACATAGAGAGAGTGAGAATCTCACAAGGGGCAGAGAGAGAAGCAGGGCTTGTGTTTTTTACCCGATGTGGGGCTTGAGCTCATCTGAAGCAGGGCTTGAATTGACCCCAATGTAGGACTCAAACTCACGAACTGTGAGATCATGACCTGAGACAAAGTCAGATGCTTAACAATTGAGCCACCAGGTGCCCACTTAAAAAGTCTTGATAAAGGAAGATATGTCTAAATGATTCTATGAACTAAAGGAAAGAAAAACAGAAGATAAAACCATGCTTGACACTAAATAAAGTATAAGGTCAGAGCAAGAGTTTGATCATTAGACAGTCTTCTAGCTACTGTATCTCAATGTAAATAGCTTTTAGTTTAGCCATTATATTGACAGTAACAGGATGAATCATAACAAATAAGATTTCTGAAGTGGTAAGTCTATACTATGATCAAAATACACAAGTCATGATGATAAATGGTAACTAGATTTCTGTGGTAACCATTTTTGCAGCATATACAAATATCAAACACTTATGCTGTATACCTGAAACTATTATGTCAATTACATCTCATTTAAAAAAATACAAGTCATATCTAAAAGAACTGAGTTTAAAATGTACACTTCTTCTGTCTTCCTATAAAGCTAGATGAATTACAGACATTTTATTTTCTTGTTTTATGGTAAAACAGCCATATTTCCATTTAAAGTACTTGTTCTTCGGAACTGAAATCCAACTAGCCTTGATGGCAAGTTCCATCTGAAAATTACCAATAGCACTGAAATTATAAAGATGCTCTGCCAACGAGAGATAGAGGACAAGAGACCCAACGAATGTTGGTACTGATGCAGAAACAAGAATGCTTGCATGTCTAGCATGAGTCAGCAGATGGCTAGATCTTGAAATTTAAAGTTACTGACCCAAAAAGTAGAGAGGTAAGTAAGACAAGAAACCCAAAATGCATTTAAATGCAGAGACCAGAAGATTTTTTAACTTCACTGATATAGTTTATAGGCAATAAATGGACCAATTTTAACTGTACATTTTGATGCTTTGACAAATGTATACACTTGTGCAATCACCACCATATTCAAGATATAGAACATTTCCCAACCCCCAAAAGGTTTTTTGTGTCTCATGCCAAACTATTCCCACGACTGGCCCCAGTTAAACGTTTTTGTGACTATAGATTAGACTTGTCTTTTCTAGAATTTTTTTTTTAATTTTTAAAAAATGTTTATTTATGTTTGAGAGAGAAAGAGAGAGACAGAGACAGAGAATGAGCAGGGAAGGGGCAGAGAGAGGGAGACACAGAATCCAAAGCAGGTCCCAGGCTCTGAGCTGTCAGCACAGAGCCCGATGTGGGGCTCGTACCCACAAGCCATGAGATCATGACCTGAGCCGAAGTCGGACGCTTAACTGACTGAGCCACCCAGGCACCCCTCTTTTCTAGAATTTCATATAAATGGCTCATCTGTGTAAGGCTTCCTTTTACTCAGCATAATGTTTTCAAGGTTCATTCATGTTGTATAATGTATTTCATTCCTTTTTTAATAAAAAGTTTTTTATTTATTTAAGTAATCTCTAGCCTTAAATTCACAACCCCAAAATCAAGAGTCGCATGCTCTTCAGATTCTGTGTCTCCCTCTCTTTCTGCCCCTCCCCCACTCACATTCTGTCACTTTCTCTCTCTCTCTCTCTCAAAAATAAACATTAAAAATAAAAAGTCGCATGCTCATCCAACTGAGCCAGTCAGGAACCCCAGTGCTTCATTCCTTTTCATGGCCAAACAATATTCTATTGTATGGAGCATAATTTGTTTATCTGTTCATTTATCAACGGACATTTGGGTTGTTTCTAGTTTGGGATTATAATGACTCAGTCTGCTATGACTATGCAAGGCATCAGCAGCTCTGACGGCTTTCAATGTCTAACTCAGCACTGTCCATACGCTCTCAGTTTATCACATCTCCAACCCTTACACTGGCCCTATAACCATGAGAAAAGCAATCAGTCATTCAACAAATACATATTAAGGACCTGCTGTATGCCAGGAACTATTCAGGCACTAAGGAAACAGTAATGAATAAGACCATACAATCCTTCTTCTGTACAACTTACAATCTTTTGAAGGAGAGGTGGGAAAGAGGGTGCAAAAGAGGAAACAAACAAACATTAATAAGATATTTTCAGATAGGATATGTAACAAATGTTAAAAGTAATATATTAACAGTGTGTCTAATTCAAGTCCAGCAGCCAGGGAAGGCCTATCTGAGCTGAGATCTGAAGACACAAAGGAGATAGCCATGTAACATCTGAGATCAAAGCACTCCAGGCAAAGAGAACTCTTAAGTGCAAAGGTTCTAAGGACAGAACGAACTTCTCTACAAAAAGCAGAGAAAAGGCTAGGATGATAGAAATGTAATGAACCAGGTTAGGTGAAGGGTAAGAGATGACGCTGGATGGGGCGCCTGGGTGGCTCAGTCGGTTAAGCGTCCGACTTCGGCTCAGGTCATGATCTCACAGTTTGTGGGTTCAAGCCCCGTGTTGGGTTCTGTGCTGACAACTAGCTCAGAGTCTGGAGCCTGTTTCAGATTCTGTGTTTCCCTCTCTCTCTGACCCTCCCCTGCTCATGCTGTCTCTCTCAGAAATAAAAACATTTAAAAAAATTTTTAAAAAGAGGTGAGACTGGAGAGGCAGTCAAAGGCCTATAAGCCATAAAAATGTTTGGGTTTTATTGGAGGGTATTAAGCAGGAAAGTAAAATAATCAGATTTGTATTTCAAAAAAGATCACACTGGCTGTGTAGAGAACGGTAAAGGGAAAGAGTGAAAGCAGATCAGGTAGGTGGCTATTGCACGATGCAGGTGGTGATGGCTTGGACTGTGGGGAAAGCAAAGGAAACATGAGAGATGGGGATAGTTTTAAGGCATCCTAGAAGTAGAATCAGCAGCTCTGGCTAACTTGTTAGATGTGGTTAGTATAAAAGAGAAGAATCTATAATAATTCCTATGTTAGACTTGGACAACTGGATAGATGACAGTGCCATTTACTGAAACAGGGAAAACTAGAGGAAAGATAAGTCTGGAGTTGTAGGGAGAATCAAGAGTTCTTTGCTAGTTAGGCTAAATTTAGGATGCCAATTGAATATCCACAGGCAGATGTCAAATAGGCACTTGGATATATGAATCTGTGGTTAAGAGGAAAAGTCAGTGCTGGATACATAGTATTAGGGAATAATATCTGAAACCAAGAAGCAAATTACACAATTTTGCTTCTGAAAGTAATATACATATACCTCAGTGCACCACAATCACACCAGATAAATAGAACTCCAAGAACAATTTCACTTGAATCAGGGTAAGGGGGATAGGGAGGGATGAATTTTATTATCTGAACATACACACAAAATGCCGAATTTAAGCAATTTTTCAAGACTAAACATAAGGGATACCTGAATGGCTCATTTGGTTAAGCATCTGGCTCTTGAATTCGGCTCAGGTCATAATCTCATGTTTTGTCAGATCAGGCCCTGCACTGCCTCCACACTGATGGTGCAGAGCCTGCTTGGGATTCTCTCTCCCCCTCTCTCTCCACCCCTCCCCCATGCTCTCTCTCTCTCCCTCTGTCAAAATAAATAAACATTTAAAAAAAGATTAAGCATAAGATTTCAAAGAAATTTTGTGTTTATAGCAGGCAGTCTTTGGACTGTAAAAGACCCCTAGAGATACATTTTCATCTCTCTCTCAGAGTATTTCAGGGAAAAAGCTGGAGAAGCATCAGAATATACAACAATTAATCAATAACTATATATACAGACTGCACCACTGTGTCTGTAGTTGTGGGGATTACAAAAAGAGTAGTACAATTGTTAAGGACATGGACTTGCATACAGTCTTGAGAGTCAAACAGATCTAGGTTCAACTTGTACCCTTGCTACCTATTAACTGTGGAAACAATAAATCTTATAGGGTTATTGTAGGGTTAAATAATAAATACTCGCAATGTACTTAACCACAGCCTCTGATTAAACATTAACCCCTAATATTGTTTCTCTCCAGGGTATCAACTGTCTAGTGAAATCTACAAAGCACAAATTTCTAAAAGAACAATAATATATAAACTACATATGAAAAGTGCTAAACATGGTTGGTAGGATTGGTCAGGAAGCATTGAAATTTGGGTGAAGAATATTATTATAGAGAAACAGGAAGGCTTTTAGCTTTTATTTACTTTTATTTTTATTTGAGGGGGAATAATTTAAAAAATAAAATGAAACAAATGTGGAGAAGATGAGACCTACTATTTACTGAGAACTTACTGAGAATTCTTATCAGTTTTTTTTTAACTTAAGATATAATTCACATGCTGTACAGTTCATTCACTTAAATTGTATAATTCAATTGTTTGTTAGTGTATTTACAGAGTTGTGGAACCAACAGCACAGTCCATTTTAGAACATATTTTTCAACCCAAAAAGAAACCCCATGCCCATAGCTAGCAGTCACTCCCCATTTTCCCTCAACTCCATAAGCCCTTGGCAACCACTGATCTGTTTTCTAACTCTAGAGATTTTTGTATTCTGGTCATTTCATATAAATAGAATCACACAATATGTGACCGGCTTCTTTCACTGAGCATGTTTCCAGAGTCATCTATGTTGTACATTAATCTTTACTTCATTTTTTTTTTTTTTTGGCAAATAAATTCTACTGTATAGATAGGCTACATTTTATTTATCTGTCCATCAGATGATGGACATGTGGGTTATTCCCACTTTTTCACTATTATGAGTAATGCTGCTATGAACATTCATATACAAGTTTTATATGGACACGTTTTCATTTCTCTTAGGTACATACAGTACCTCCCACCCACCCCCCACCCCCTGCTTCCCCATGGGTATGCTTTCTGCAATTTCAGTTAACTGTAGTCAACCATGGTCCAAAAGTGGATGACCCTCCTCCTGGTGTACTGTCAGAAGGTTAATAGTAGTCTAACACCACATTATAATAACTACATCACTCACTTCACTTCATCTCATCGTGAAGACATTTTATCATCTCACATCATCACAAGAAGAAGGGTGAGTACAGTACAATAAGATATTTTGAGAGAGGGGTGCCTCTCCACTCTTGTTTTCAGCTCATGTCATAATCTCACAGTTTGTGAGTTTGAGGCCCGTGTGAGGCTTCACAGTGACAGCATGGAGCCTGCTTGGGATTCTCTCTCTCTCTCTCTCTCTCTCTCTCTCTCTGCTCCTCCCCTCTAACAACAAAAAAAGATATTTTGAGAGAGACCACATTCACATAACTTTTATTTCAGTATATTATTATAGTTGTTCTATTTTATTATTAGTTATTGTTGTTACTGCGCCTCATTTATAAATTAAACTTTATCACAGGTATACATGTATAGGAAAAACAGTATATATAAGGTTCAGTACACTCTACAGTGTCAGGCATCCACTGGGGGGTCCTAGAAACTATCCCCTCAGGTAAGGGGAGACTGCTGTACATAGGAGTGGAACTGCTGAGTTTTACGGTTAAACTGCTTTATCTTTTGAAGAACTGCCCAAACTGTTAGAGGAAACATTGTCAGCTCCAAATATTAAAATGACAGTAACTAATTACCTAACATCTCTGGGCATCTGAAGTTACTATCACTTTTCATACGTTCAAATTGTTTATATGGTTGTTAAGTCTGTCATAAAAAGTCTGTATGGAAAGGTAAACAGGCAGAAAATAAAGAGCAGATCAACAGGCGAGTAAAAGAGAACACTATACTTTTACATCCTCCTTGAAAAAACTGGAGAGCTTCATGGGACAAACTGGATATAAAAGCCAACATTACTGTCATTTATGAGAAATGAGAAGAAGAGGTGCTTAATATCAAATTAAGCACACCCATGTGTATAGGATGGGTATAGGAATGGGAAAGCTCTACGACCAAGTGAACTGTTTTGCCAACTCTTCTATCCTCTCAGAGTAATTTTGGAAAAGACTGTCTACTACATTTTATGTTCTCTCTTACTGTCCAAGATCAAAGAAATAGTGGAAATTTCTTTTATACTGATCAATTAATTTCATCAGTTTATTTTTCCCTTTGCTGTGTGGCTATTAGAAAATTTAAAGTACATATATCTGTGGATATTCTAAAAGCCAACAGATTGGCACACCTGGGTGGCTCAGTTGGTTAAGTGCATGACTTCAGCTCAGGTCATGATCTCACGGTTCATGAGTTCAAGTCCGGCATCAGGCTCTGTGCTGACAGCCCGGAGCCTGAAGCCTACATTAGATTCTGTGTTTTGCTCTTGCTCTGCCCCTCTCCCACTCCTCCTCTGTCTGTCTCTCTCTCAAAAATAATAAACATTTAAAAAAATTTTAACCCAATGGATTATATACTTCATATGAGTGAATTCCATGGTATATGAGTCAGATCTCAACAAAGTGTTTTAAGTACATGTGTGGCTGGTATTGTTTCTATTTCACAGTGAGTTTCTCCATTTCTGAAGTTACCATGAGTCAGTTACAGTAATAATGAGAAAAGAAGAAAAAAGGTGAAAATCACATTTATTTCCTGTTTATATAATAGCCTTTGTGATGAACCTATTTAAAAGACAAGGTAAAATTATACAGATAATAAAAAGGAGAACCATCTACAGAAGAAATTAACTTTAATAATTATAACTGACAGTTATCAGGAATGTTCCACGTGAGGATGGAAAAAGAAAATGGAATAAAGAAACCAAGGGGGAGAAGAAGGAGGGAAATAGTGGGGGAGAGGGAAAGAGGCAAACCATGAAAGACTCTTGAATACTGAGAACAAACTGAGGACTGATGGGTGTGGGGGGGAGAGGGGAGATGTGCATGGAGGAGGGCACTTGTGGGGATGAGCACTGGGTGTTATATGGAAACCAACCTGACAATAAACTATTTGTTAAAAAAATAATAATAAAAAATTTTTAAAAAAAGAAACCAAAAAAATATACAAGGCCAGCGCTATAATCAAGAAAACCAAGAAATTTCCACAACAACTAATACCTAGTAAATGTTCAATACATGTTAGACGGAAGAATAGATGGATGGATGAACAAGCACATTTGGAATAGAAAGATAAAAGGATAATAGAAAAAAGATATCTAATAACTTTTTTAAAGCCTCTACTACAAAATTATAGAAGTTATTGAAAATTAGCTCAGTTTACATTTCAGCAGGTCACCTGTCTGGGGAAGTCTACAACCCAAAGACCAGAAACATCAGGGACAAAGAGTTGGGCACAGAATCAACCAAAGAGAAAAGGATCACAGAGAGTATCTGGTAGATTTTGAGTATTTTGTGTAGTATGCTAAGAAGTAAAGACATGGTGGCTCAGTCGGTGGAGCACCAACGCTTGATTTTGGCTCAGGTCATGATCCTGGGATTGTGGGATCAAGCCCCATGTCAGGCTCTATGCTGTTTCTCTCTGTCTCTGTCTCTCTCTTTCTGCCCCTCTCTCCCACTCACAAGCATGCAGGCATGCTCTCTCTCTAAAATAATATTAAAAGAAATACAGAAGTAAAAACATGCCATTAAAATCAGAAGCCCTCTGGCAAGAGCTTTGGTACTTTATCAAAAGATCATGAAGCAATAAGGCATGCAATAAGTGCTTTTTGATTATTTTAAGGCTATGAATCATCAATGAGACCAAGGTAGGAAAAGGCTACTCCCTCTATCTCCATGCTGTTAGAAAAATCAATTATACTCTTATAAATGTGTCTGAGCACAGGCAGGAAAACCAGCTCAGTTTAAAGTGTATGGCAACCAAGACAAATTTAATTTAATGTTATATGTATCCCCCTGAGAGGGGAAAATAAATGTTGGCTGATTATGTAAGGAATTCTCTGGAGTCATAACTTATCAAACCACTTGTGCCATTTATATAGTAAGAACTTCACAAGATGCTGCATCAGTAATCGCAGTTTCATAAACAGAGTATTACTGCTGGCTGACAACCTCCTTTATCATTTATTCATGGCAAAGAGTAGGCTCTGACAGAAACAGTTTTCACCTAACACCAGGAATTGCCTTTGGAGAAAGCTAAGAGATAAGGAAAGAGAACCAAAGGTTCAATCCAACTTGAAGAAAAGAAATAAGAAAAAAAAAGTCAGTAACTTTCAATAGAGTATGAAGAGGAAAATCACAGTTGTTAAAGTAACACAGTTAAATGTTTAAGAAGTAACAGCTGAGGAGAGGGGCTGGTGTAACCATAGCTGAAGGACCAAGGCCAGGTGAAGACAAAGGGTTTGCCCTAGAATTAGAAGGAACTGCCTTCTTGTCACTGTATCTGTGATTCTCATCATGTTATTATATTTTACGCTATTATGCTATAAACCATGGGAATATTTATTTAAATATGTATAAGAATATACACGACCAGGGGCGCCCAGGTGGTTCAGTCAGTTAAGCATCTGACTTCGGCTCAGGTCATGATCTCACAGTTCGTGGGGTCGAGTCCACGTCGGGCTCTGTGCTGACAGCTCAGAGCCTGGAGCCTGCTTCAGATTCTGTATCTCCTTCTCTCTCTGACCCTCCCCTGCTCACGCTGTCTCTCTCTCTGTCTCAGAAATAAATAAAAAACATTTAAAAATCAAAAAAAAAAAAAAAAGAATATACATGACCATCCCAAAGAAACTTTCCTTGACATGTATATACACCCCGATAGTACTCATCACCCTTCTCTATCTCCTGTATAAACTGAGCTTCAGGAGGACAAGGTACAGGCTAAACCCTGAATCTAGCATGGGTTTGGTATCTCATCTGAAGCATAATGTTATTTGTTCCAGTAAAAGAAATGACACTTGCTATGGACTGAATTGTGTATCCCCCTCCTCAAATTCATATGTTGAAGTCCTAACCTCCAATGTGACTATATTTGGAGACAGGGCCTTTAGGGAGGTAAAGTTAAATGAAGTCATAAGAATGGGACCCTAATCTAGTAGGACTGGTGTCTCTTCTTCTTGTAAGGACACCAAAAATACAAACAAGAGACACCAAAAATCCATCTCCCTCTCTCCCTCCCTCTGTGCCTTTCTCTTTGTATGCACAGAGGAAAGGCCATGTGATGACACAGTGAGAGGGGGCTGCCTCCAAGTCAGGAAGAAAGGTCTTTATAGAAACCAGCCCTTAGAGCACCTTGATCTTGGACTTCCAGTCTCCAAAACTAAGAGAAGATAAATGTTTGTTACTTTGTGATGACAGGCCATGATGACTAATACAGCACTCAAACTAGAACACAGGTGTTCTCTTGGTCTCATTGACAGCTGTCAGGATGTAAGGAGGCAGCTCCTTAGGAGGAGACTCTGAGATGGTATCATGTGCAGGACATCAAGGACATCAGTTCTTCTCCTTCAAAGTTAGAATCAGAGGGGCAGCTGGGTGGCTAAGTCAGTTGAGCATCCAACTCTTGATTTTGGCTCAGGTCATGATCCCAGGGTCATTAGATCAAGCCCCATGTTGGGCTGTGTGCTGAGTATGGAGCCTACTTAGGATTCCCTCTCTCTGTCTCTCTCTGCTCCTTTCCCCCAGTCATTCTCTCTTTCTCTCTTAAAAATGAATGAATAAATGAATAGGTGAATTTTTAAAAGCTAGAATTAGATTCTTTATAAGTGGGTAGACTAGAATAGGTCCTGCAACATATAAGAACAAGTTGCTTATGCAGATTCAAGAGCCATATACTATAAGCCAGACTGTGGTACTTCTGACATCTTCTGTACTAATTTCCCTATTGGTCTTGGTACTAAAACATTTCCTGGAGATCTCTAGCCAATCTCAGTTATGCCAAAACAGGACCAAGAGAAGATGTTTTTCTTTTTGCTTATTAAAGGGAAAAACAGGGGCGCCTGGGTGGTTCAGTCAGTTGAGCATCTGACTTCAGCTCAAGTCATGATCTCATAGTTCACGAGTTTGAGCCCTGCATCAGGCTCTGTACTGATAGCTCAGAGCCTGAAGCCTGCTTTAGATTCTGTGTCTTCCTCTCACACTGTCTCTCTCTCTCAAAAATGCATAAACATTAAAAAAAATTTTAAGGGAAAAACAGTATCTCTGGGGTCAAGGTGGTATAATGGCAAAAGTCATATAAGTAAGAAGATTCCAAGTAGAAGGTGAAACTCAGTGCCCTAGCCACTTCACTCATTCAACAAATATTTACTAAGCACTTACCATACAACTGACCCATATCTAACCACTAGGGATGCAACAGCAAAACTCTCTGCCTTCACAGAGGAGCTTTCCTTCTAGCTGGGAGAGGGGAGAAGATAGTACACAATAAGGCTATTTTATAAGGAAATGATATAGTATGTTAGACATTGACAAGTACTATGAACAACAAGAAGTAGGACTGATATGGGGGGAGGCGGCTCGGGGCAGACCTCACTGGGAAGGTGACCCTTAGGCAAACGCTTAGAGGAAGAGCAAGAATGAACTGTGTATCTACCCAGCAGAAGCAGGACAAAGAAGCAGGTCATGTCTGACATTTTCCAGGAAGGGCATGACTTCTGTTGACAGAATGAAGTGACCTATAAGGAAGCAGTAGGTAATCAAATTAGTAAGAGAGGCAGGAGTCATATCAGGTAGGCTCTTATAGACCACTTAGAAAGATGTTGACTTTTACTTTGAATTAAATGCAGAAAAGTACTTCATCATCTTCCCATCGGTTAAACTTAGGAGGTAAGATTGTGGAATCTTTCTGCATTTTGTTTTGTATTGCAGAATTCCAGCTCCTGATAAGATACTCAGATGAAGCCTGTAGGCAATGGCTAGAACACTATATATAACCTAGAAATGTGGTTTGTAGAACAAACACAAATACCTATTTAAATGAAAAGATTGCAAATTCACCACATTCTTGGGAGATACAGAGAGAACAACAATTTTGCACATGGAAAAACTGAGATACAAAGAAAAGACTTATCCATGTTTTCAAAAGCAGTCTGAAAGTGCAATGGGAAGAAAACCAAATGAACTCCAAATGACTGCAGCCAAAAGGAACTACTTACTGCCTTTCTAGCACAGAGGAAACACTAGCCGGAACGTGCATCTCAGGCCAAGAGGAAAGAAGGGACATGCTCTCAGAAACACACTCGTACCCAACTACTCCTTTCCACCTTGCCTACTCATGTTCCATTTTAAATAAGAAGGCTTTTGTCTAAATGTAAGCTTATTGCCCAAATCGGGCTCTAACCAAGGATGCTTACAGCTGGGAAGAATACTGTAGCAGTTTATGACGAGATAAAGTGAAACAAACACCTATCCATAATGCCATAATGTTCATCAGCTTTTCCAATGCTGAGATTCAATATGAGCTCCTATTTCTGATCACTGTATTATTTGTGATCCACACTAAAGATTATATATCTGGACATGGTACACAGGTGGGGACAGGCAGAGGAACATGGAAAAATTATTTAAAATAACTATTGATATTGAAAAAACATGCGGAAACAATAGCATTAAAGAATATTTTGGAGAGAAAAAAACCACCGCAAAACCCATGATTTCATGTTGGTATTATCGTGCAGTCTTTGTCTATATTCACATATAATTTAGACAGGCAGTGGGCGTGTAAGATTTTGACCCATCTGAACATGGTCCCACATTCCTAGTGTCTTCATAGTTACTAGTTTTAATTGCTGCTTAATACTCCATCGTGTCAATGAAGCAATTTTCTAAACTTTGTTGGGAAACAAAGCATAACACATTTACATAACAGCATCATTGCCATCTACAGATATATCATTCTTATTCCCTCAAGAGGTTCCAAATGTGTCTAATGCAGAAGAGAAGCAAAAAGACTAAGGCAATAATTATTTACTTAGCAATTATTTACTGAGTGCCTACTAAGTGTCCAGCATTGATCCAGGCCCTGGGGATAAAGTAGTGAGCAAAAGACACAAAATCTCTAACTTCATAGAGTTTAAGTTCTAGATGGGGGAGTGGGAGAGTGGGGGAGGAAAAAGACAATAAACAAGGTAACAATCAAACAGAAAAAGAAAATCTTAGAGAAACTTACTTTCTCAAGCTATGGAGTGAATGATAAAGACAGAGCAAAACAAATTCCAAAGCTTCTGATTCACAACTATGGCTGTGCCTAATCTATACATTCAACATAGTCTTCTGACAGTACTAAACCCAGAAACCAGTTTCTTCTAGATCAGGGGTGAGCAAACTTTTCCTATAAAAGCAAGACAGTAAATACTTTGGGGCTCTGAAGGTCATAGGGTCTCTGTGTCATTATAGGGTGAAAGCTGTCATAGACAATGTGAAAATGAATGGATGTAGCTGTCAAACAATAAAGCTGTACTTACAAACACTAGCTGAGAATAAGACTTGGCCGGCAAGGTCTATATGGCTCATAAGATCCACTTAAACATTGTTAACCAGAAATAGAGAGAAGATACATATGCAATCCTTAGCTGGAAAATTCCATTGAGTTTTCCTCTGCAATGACTCACTTTGTCATTTCCTTTCCACTTCCACTGCCACATCCCCAAATCATATTTTTATTACCTTTCACTTATGAACATCCCCCTGCTTTTGCATATGCTACTCCATTAACCTGCGTTCCCTTTCTCCCATTTACCACCTATTAAAATCTTCTCTCTGTAAAGTCTAGGTCAACTAAATGTAAATTAGATAATATTAAGGACTTACTATTAATTATTTTACAAAGGATAATGACATTGAGGTTGTATATTTTCTACAAATGTTCCTATCTGAGGCACCTGGCTAGCTATGTCACTGGAGTGTGCAACTCTTGATCTTGGAGTTGTAGGTTTGAGGCCCATGTTGGGTGTAGAAATTACTTAAAGATAAAAACTTTTAAAAAAAATAAAAATAAGGGGCACCTGGGTGGCTCAATCAGTTGAGTGTCTGACTTCGGCTCAGGTCATGATCTCCAGGTTCATGAGTTCAAGTCCCACATCTGGCTCTGTACTAATAGCTCAGAGCCTTCAGCCTGCTTGGGATTTTTTTCTCCTTCCTCTCTCTGCGCCTCCCTCCCTCCTTCCCTCCTTCCCTATCTCTCTCTCAAAAATAAATAAAAACATTAAAAAATTTTTAAATAAAAAATAAATTAAAATGTCTCTGTCTTAGGACACCTGGGTGGCTCAGTTAGTTAAGCATCCACTTAGGTTCAGGTCATGATCTCTTGGTTGGGTAGTTCAAGCCCCACATCGGGTTCTTTGTTCTTGTCCCCTGCTCACTCGTGCTCTCTCTCTCTCCCAAAACTAAATAAACATTTTTAGGGGAAAAAAAGTGTTGTTGTCTTTTAGAGATACATATGGAAATTATTATAGAAGAAATGCTGTGAAGCCTGAGATTTGCTTCAAAATAATCTGGGGGTGGGGCACCTGGGTGGCTCAGTCAGTTAAGCATCTGACTTCAGCCCAGGTTATGATCTGGCCCTTGTGAGTTCAAGCATTGGTCTCTGTGCTGACAGCTCAGAGCCTGGAGCCTGCTTTGGATTCTGTGTTTCCCTCTCTCTCTCCACCCCTCCCCCACCTGCATGCGTAAGCGTGCACGCGCTCTCTCTCTCTCAAAAAGAAACAAACATTAAAAATGTTCAAAATAATCTAGGGGTGAATCTGGGGGAAGGGAGTAGAGGTACCGATGAAACAACCTTGAGCTGTTAATGAAGCTGAGTGATGACTTCATAGGGATTCATTACACATTTTCTCTATTTTTCTATATTTAAAAAACTTCTCGTGACAAAAAGTTGAAAAAAATTCTAGTTCAAATGCCAGATTCTACAGAGGAAATAATGTCTTTTTTCCTGTACTATGTCAGCATGTACCTCTATTTATTACTTCTTTCAATCTACTTTATACTGCTATTTGCTGTTTATACCAAGACAGTGAGTTCTTTAAGAACAGGTTATATACCACAGTCATCTTTGTAGCTTTCCCAACATGCTTTACATAAAATTGACATCTTGTATTGTCTGCTGAAATTATCTGAAAAAAAGGTCAAAATCAAAGAGACCAGGAAGAAAAACAGTAACAGGAGCACCTTACACTCCTGATCAAAATTCAATCTGAAAGACTTATCACATGAACTGAGTCATTTACACAGAGCTCTTGGGCTATCTGTAGCTTTGAACTTCAGTAATCCAAATTAAAAGTAGAAAACTACAACCATTCCCTTCAATATTCCTGGAGCCTTAGGGAGAGGGCAGGGAGGGAAAGATTTTTGTTCCTAAAAAGGAGGTGGCATTATTATTCTCCACTACTGACTTCAAGACCACTAGTATTTTTAATCATCATCATCATCATCATCCCAATGAAATCAGAGAGGTTATCAGCTCAAGACTTTCAGTGGAATCATGTGTCTGTCCTATTCGTTATGCATCCATGACTTAGCTATACTGCAAATCCTCTCTCTAACATAAGAGAAAAAAAAAATCTTCCTTCAGCCATTCAATTATGCTAATTATCAAATATAGGCTAGGTTGGTTTAAAGAGATTAAGAAAGCTCCAATGACGTAGCTCTGGCTTCAGATTTTAAATGTCCTAAGTGTCTCTGAAAGACTAGTAAACTCATACTGCTATACTTAGCAAAAGGTTTTCTCAATCCACATTATATAAAATGAAAATTAAAACTCTACTTCTGAAAAATGGCCAGCTTTTTTAAAAAACAAACAAACAAACAAACAAACAAAACTTAGTGTATAAAATGTGAATACCCAGGATCCTGGCCTGGAATGAAGAAATCTCATTTGCTGGGTCTACCACAGACAGCAAACCCTGAGCAAAGACACCGCACTCTTTCAAGTGATCATCCATCTCATAGCTCTGCCGATCAGCTCCAATCCTATCCATGGACTCACAAGTTTACCATGTCTCCAAGTGTCTCCCATGTCCTGGTAGGTAATTTTACTGTATGCAAAAATACTTATTCCCGCCCACCCAAAAAAGCCACCAATTCACCTTCCCATTACCATTTTTCCCCTCCTTGTCCCCTTTGATGGCACATCTAGTTTAAGACTCCAGGAATAGTGAGTACTCCTCTCTCTTCCTCATTCCTGACCACCTTTTCTTTAAACCTTGTCCCTCTCCACTCCTATTCTTGTTCCTATTCCCGGAGTCTAGTCTTCTATCCTTTCATAATTAAATAACCAAATAAGAGAACAAAATATGTGCACAGCCATTAAAAAGAATAAAGTAGAACAAAATCTCTTTACTTACAGGCACTTATACAAAGTGTTCAGTAGAAAAGATGCAAAAATCAATTTTAATATAATTCTATTTTTTAATGTTTATTTATTTTTGAGAGAGAGCAAGCATGTGCGATGTGGAGAAGAGACAGAGAGAGAGAGAGAGAAAGAATCTGAAGCAGACTCTGTGCTGACAGCAGAGAACCTGATGCAGGACTTGAACCCACAAACCTCAAGATCATGATCTGAGCCAAAGTCAGATGCTTAACTGACTGAGCCATCCAGGTACCCCTATGATTCTTTTTTTCTTTTTTTAATATAATTTATTGTAAAATTGGTTTCCATACAACACCCAGTGCTCATGCCAACAAGTGCCCTCCTCAATGCCCATCACCCACTTTCCCCTCCCACCCCCATCAACCCTCAGTTTACCCTCTAGTTCCATCCATGTTGCTACAAATGGGGTGTCCCTATGATTCTATTTTTTTTAATGTTTATTTTTGAGAGTGAGAGAGAGAGAAAGAGAGAGTGTGCATGTGCACATGAGTCAGGAAGGGGCAGAGAGAGAGGAGGTCAGAGGATCCGAAGCAGGCTCTGTCTGTGCTGACAACAGTGAGCCAACTGGGGCTCAAACTCACAAACTGTGACATCATGACCTGAGGCAAAGTCAGACACTTAACCCACTGAACCACCCAGGTGCCCCAATATGATGTTATTTTTCAAACAATATCCCTGGGGCGCCTGGATGGCTCAGTCGGTTAAGTGTCCAACTTCAGCTCAGGTCATGATCTCATGGTCTGTGGATTTGAGCCCTGCGTCGGGCCCTGCTGACAGCTAGCTCAGAGCCTGGAGCCTGTTTCGAATTCTTTATCTCCCTCTCTCTCTCTGACCCTCCCCTGCTCATGCTGTCTCTGACTCTCAAAAATAAATAAAAAACATTAAAAAGAAAAACAACAGTATTTCCGGGGCACCTGAGTGGCTCAGTCGGTTAAGTGGCTGAAGTCAGCTCAGGTCATGATCTTGCAGTTTGTGAGTTCCAGTCCTGTGTCAGTCCCTGTGCTGACAGCTCAGAGCCTGGAGCCTGCTTCCGATTCTGTGTCTCCCTCTCTCTCTCCCCCTCCCCAGCTGGCACTCTTTCTCAAAAATAAAAATAAATGTTAAAAAAATAAATAAAACAATATCTCTAATTCACTGTACGAATGTGTATATACATTTTTATATTTTATAAGAAAAAATATATAGAAGGATGAAGACAGGAGTTACATGGTAGGGGGATGATTCAAAATGAGAAAATAAAGAGAAGAGGGGAATGAGGCAAGCAAAAGAGAAAACAACTGACTTCACTCATCAATACATATAGAAAATATGATCCCTTATATGTAACTATGTAAAGGTATATATAAATTTATTTTTTAAAGCTTTAAACAAAATGAAAAGTATTAAACAAATTCAAATGTACAAATGAAAGGAACTTTTATTCATTCAGAAAAATATTTTTAAATACTATGCTTATTTTAAACATGTCTACAGGGGCATCTGGGTGGCTCAATTGGTTACGTGTCTGACTTCAGCTTAGGTCATGATCTCGCAGCTTGTGAGTTCAAGTCCCACACTGGGCTCTGTCCTGATAGCTCAGAGCCTGGAGCTTGCTTCGGATTCTGTGTCTCCCCTCTCTCTGCCACTCCCCAATCACCCTCTGTCTCTTTCTTAGAAATAAACATTAAAAACTATTTTTTAAATAAATAAATAAAACATGTCTAAAGGGTACCTGGCTAGCTTAGTCAGTGGAGCATGCAACTCTTGATCTCAAGAGTTGTGAGTTCAAGCCCCATGTTGAATGTCAAGATTACTTAAAATTATAAAAATCTTTTAAAAAATGTCTACAAATTATTTGACAGTCTTCTCACGAAAATGCGGAAACAGGGGAACCTGGGTGGCTCAGTCGTTAAACATCTGACTTGGGCTCAGGTCATGATCTCACAGTGTGTGAGTTCGAATCTCACATCAAGTGAGCTCAAGCCCGGTGTCAGGTGAGCCCCACTTCTCTCTCTCTCTTTCTCCTCTCTCTCTGCGCCTCCTGGGATTCTCTCTCTGCCCCTTGCTCATTTGAGCCCTCTCCCTCTCAAAAAAAAAAATTATTTTTCTATATAAAAAAAAAAAAGAAAGTAAAAGTAGAAACAAATTCCCCTCCCCTTAAATATGGGGCTGGGCTTAGGCACTCACTTCTAAGGAACAGAATACATTGAAAATGATACTGTGTGACTTCATAGGCTAAGTAAGAAAAGGCAACATAGGGGCACTTGGGCGGCTCGGTTGGTTGGGTGGCTCAGTTGGTTAGGCGTCCAACTTTGGTTCAGGTCATGATCTCACGGTTCGTGAGTTCCAACCAGGCATCAGAGCCTGGAGCCTCCTTTGGATTCTGTGTCTCCCTCTCTCTCTGCCCCTCCCCTATTCAAACTCTCTCTCTCAAAAATAACTAAACATTAAAACAAAAAAAAAAAAAAAATAAAAAAAAAAAAAAAAAAAAAGGAAACATGGCTTCCACCCGGCTCTCTCTTTTGTGACGCTTGCTCTTGGAACCCAGACACTATGATGTAAGAAGACAAAAGCCACATGGAAGGCCACCTATAGATGTTCTAGCCACAGCCCTGGCTGAGGCCCAAGCCAACAAGCTAGCATCAGCCTCCAGACATGGCAGTGAAAGGGCCTACATAGAATTCCAGCTCCCACCCAGCCTTTGAGCCATTCTGCTCCTTGAATGGAGCAAAGAATTCTTGCCAAGCTCTGCCTAAATTGCAGATTTGTGTGCAAAATAACACTGTCCATATTTCAAGTGACTAAGTTTTGGAGTGGCTTTTTTACATAACAATAGATAACTGGAACAAATACTATTTAAGATTTTACAGAGTAAACTCAGTTGCTTCTCACTTTCCACCTCTTTGTCCTAGGAATCATATTAAGAAGTTTACCATTTGTCCACTTTTTTCCTGCTTCCACCTGCTAGTGTTCAAAGACACAAGGTACTCAAGTGGGGTGCATATGTGGCAAATGGAGAAGGCCAGGGTGGTTGGCAGGTCGATTACAATGAGCAAATAAGTTAATGAATTGAGCAAATAAATAAATCTTCTGAGAATAATGAAAGCCAGACTTCTCATTCTTGAAAAAAGGTACTTACAAACATGAAAAGCAGTAAGGCTAGAGAGAAATCCAAGATATTATATTGAAATTAAAGATACTAGTTTGAGAGGCACCTGGGTGGCTCAGTCAGTTGAGCATCCAGCTCTTGATTTTTGGCTCAGTTGTGATTCCAGAGTCGTGGGATCAAACCGCACACTGGGCTCCATGTTGAGTGGGGAACCTGCTTAAGATTCTCTTTCTCCTCCCTCTGCCCCTCTCCCCCACTTGCACGTGCGCTCTCACTAATTAAATAAACAAGTAAATAAGATATTAGTTTGAATCCATGGCTTTTAAAGATACATGCAGAAATAGATAGAGAAAGAAATAAGAGAGAAAGAGAGTGCTGTATATACATACTTATATTTCCGGGCTTGCCTGCGAAGAGCACCTAAAAGCAATGACATCCTAAAGCACTAGCACAACAAACTCTCAAATCTTGGGTTCTAAATACCATCCTCCATAAAAAGAACCAAGACTCCTTAGAGAAATGGTTGATTCCAGGGCTAAGGCAGGGAAAATACAAGATGACCCTGGAACATCCTATTGTTCTAGAAAAGTAGAAGTGCTCAAAGGATAATAAGGGCATATAAAAAGGAAACAGCCTGAAAAGACTCCAAATGACCAAAACTGGAGTAATCTGAGCATCAAAATAAATAATAATAACTAACAAATTACAATCCAATGAATAAATCACAAATCTATGAGTCCATACTGAAAGAAAAGTGGGGCCGGAGGGAGGGAAGGAATGAGAAAGCTCATCTTTACGACAGAAGGCCAATTTATAAATGCAGAAGGAATAATGGAAACAAACAAAAATGATCACTTGGCAAACATATTAATTATGGCTCCTGATTTAAGGAAGATAGAAATGCTGGTAGCTTGAACTTGATGAGGAATAAGATACTGGCATAATTTCAAATGGTCTACACATAAAATATTTGTCAGTTATGAAAAAGAAAAATAATTGACTTTATAGTGAAGAAAAGTAAAGATACCTGGCAGCCACCAACATGACCAGATGACCAAGGTTAACATCACTGGTAATGGATTGCTTAATATCATGTGTTTCCTGATGTGAAACTGAGAATATTATAGCAGCATTTCTATGATATTTTTGCAAGGAAATCATGACCTGAGTCTAGTCATGAGGAAATATTAATGAATTCAGCTTGCAGATCATCCTCCTGAATATAGGAGAGTTGAGGACAAAAATGACAGTAAGAGACTAAGGCGTTACTGCGGACTGGAGGACATGGAGAGACAAAGATAATTAAGTCCATTCCATGTTCCGCACTGGGATCCTGGACCAAAATGGAAAAGGAAACACTGTTGGGACATATGGCAAAATGTGAACAGGGCCTATGGATGGGGGAGTAGGGTTTTATCAATGTTAATGTTCTGACTTAGAAAGATATATACTAGTTACTTAGGAGTGCCCTTGACTGGGAAAAATACACACAGAAATAGTATGGGATCATAGGATAATACATATGAAACTCGTTCTCAAATGGCTCAGAAAAACTGATTTAGAGAAAGACAGTCTAATAGAGTAAATATGATAAAGTATCAACAGTTTGGGAATCTGACTGAGGTGAGAGGAATGTGTAAGTTCCTCCCAAACACAGACTGGAAGAAAACAGTAGAAGTATACCTCATTTTACTGCACTTCACAGATAAAACATTTTTTTACAAATGTAAGGTCGGTAACAACCCTGTGTCAACCAAGTCTGTCTGTGCCATTTTCCAAATGCACTTGCTCACTTTCTGTCTCTGTGTCACATTTTGGTAATTCTCTCAAGATTTCAAGCTCTTTTGTTATTATTATATTTGTGATGGTGATCTGTAATCAGTGATTATGACTTGCTAAAGGTTCAGATGATAGCATTTTTAAGCAACAAAGTATTTTTTTTAGCAACAAAGTATTTTTTAATGTTTATTTATTTTGAGAGAAAGAATGCATGCAAGTGCTCATGAGCAGGGGAGGGGCAGAGAGAGGGAAAGAGAATCCCAAGCAGGCTCCGTGCTGTCAGCACAGAGTCCAACACAAGACTCCATTTCACAAACTGTGAAATCATGACCTGAGCCAAAATCTAGAGTCAGACACTTAACCTGACTGAGCCACTAAAGGCACCCAGCAATAAAGTATTTCTACATTGAGGTATTTATGCTGTTTTTCAGACATAATACTATGGCACACTAATAGCCTATAAACACAATTTTAATATCTACTGGGAAATCAGAATATTCATTTGACTCATTTTCTTGCAATATTTGTATTAGTGGGGTGGTCTGGAACTAAATCCGCAATATCTCTGAGATATGCTCGTGTATATCAGATACACACACATGCATGCACATACACATATACACACATATCTGAAAGGACCTAACCTATAAGCTATAAATAACTGCTACAATAAATTATTAAAAGACAAACATGACAATTCATAAAATAGGGAAGATTTAAAAGAACCTTCACAGAAAAACGTATCTATCCAAAAGGCCAGTCAGTAGGTACTGAACATTATTGGTCATTAAAGAAAAGCCAATTGGGGAGCCTGGATGGCTCAGTCAGTTAAGAATCCAACTCTTGGTTTTGGTTCAGGTCATGATCTTCCAGTTTGGGAGTTCGGGAAACTGCATCAGGTTCTGCGATGACAGTGCAGACCCCGCATGGGATTCTCTCTCTCCCACTCTCTCTCTGCCCTTTCCTTGCTGGTGCGTGTGCTCTTTCTCAAAATAAATACATAAACTTAAAAATTAAAAAAAAAAATTTCAGGGGCACTTGGGTGGTTTAGTCGGTTAAGCATCCGACTTTCGCTTAGGTCATGATCTCACGGTTCATGGGTTCGAGCCCCGTGTCGGGCTCTGTGCTGACTGCCAGCTCAGAGCCTGGAGCCTGTTTCAGAGTCTGTGACTCCCTCTCTCTCTGACCCTCCCCTGCTCACGCTGTCTCTCTCTCTCCTAGAAATAAATAAAACATTAAAAAAATTTTTTTTTTTAAATTTCAAATTAAATGAGAGGGAGTTACCATTTCACACCCATGAACACAGCTAAAATTAAAAAGACTGACATAACTTGGGATGCCTCAGTGGTTCAGTTGGTTAAGCGTCCGACTTTGGCTCAGGTCATGAACTCACGGTTCATGAGTTCGAGCCCTACACCGGGCTCTGTGCTGACGGCTCAGAGTCTGGAGCCTGCTTCAGATTCTGTCTCCTCTCTTGCCCCTCCCCTGCTCGTGTTCTGTCTCTCAAAAATAAACACTAAAAAAAAAATTTTTTTTAAAGACTGACAAAACTAAACGCTAGTGGAGATGTGGAGTAATGGGAATTTTATACATTATTAGTCTTAGTTATCTACCGCTGTGTAACAACAGTGCCATAAACTTAGCAGCTTAAAACAACAGGCATTTATTAGCTCACAGTTTCAGGGGGTTAGAAGCCCAGGCATAGCTTAAGTGGGTCCTCAATAAGATTTCAATCAAGGTGTTGGCTGGGGCTATAGTCTCAAGAGAGGCTTGAGTTTCCAAGGTCACATGGATATTGGCAGCAATCAGTTCTTCATGGGCTACTGGACTGAAGACCATGTTTTTTGCTGACTGTGAACTTGAAGCTCCCCTCAGTGCCCCCCCTCCCCTCTATACGGCCCTCTCCATAGGTAGCTCACAATATGGCAACTTGCTTCTTCAAAGCTGGCAAGGAGAGAGTGACCTCACAAGACAGGCATTACAATCTGATATAACATTATCACATACACATAGTAACGTCTATCTTGTGACTTTTGTCATAGCCTATTAGGAAAGAACAAGTCCCACCCATACTCAAGGGGAGGGAATTACACTAGGCATAAATGCCAAGAGACAGGGGCATGGGGGCCACCTTAGAATCTGTCTGCCACACTAACTGGGAATGAAAACTAACAATCACTTTTGGTAAAATGGCAGTTTCTTATAAAGTTAAACAAATGGCTACACTAAGGCCTACCGTTCTACTCCCATGTATCTACCTGCAAAGAAATGAAAATATATGTCCATATAAAGACTTGTACAAGAAAATTCATAGCAGCTTCATTCATAAAAGCCAAAAACTGTAAACAATCTGTATGTCCATCAATAGGAAAATGGATAAACAAATTGTAGTCTCTATTTCAATGAAATACTACTTGGCAACAAAAAAGAATGAACTACTAACACACACAATATGGATGAATCTGACAAAAGAAGGTCAACACAAGAATACATCCTACTGCAGATGATACCATTTATATAAAGTTCAAGAACAGACAAACTAATCTCTGGTGATATAAATCAGAATAGTTACTGCCTATGAGAGGTGGGGACTGACTGGAAGTAATCAGTATGTTCTATACCTTGATTCAAGTGTTGATTACATGAATGTACATATTTGTCAAAACTCACCAAACTATAAACTCAAGATGTGTGCATTTCACTGTATTTAAATTTTACTTCAAAAAAAAAAAAAAAAAAGAAAGAAAGAAAAGAAAAGAAATACTCATATACACATTAATAGAAAACAAAAAGTTTAGCACAGTAGTTAAAAGAACAGATTCTGAGGCTCAACTGCCAAGTTTAGACTCCGGGTATGTTACTTTTTTGGGCAAGTTACCCAACCTCTCTACCTATCTGATAATTAAATGAGTTAACACACAGCAATTAGAACAGCACCTCATATATATCAGGCACTCAATTAATGTTAGCTATTATTAAACAAAACTAAAAAAATTTATTAATGTTAGGAAAAATTAAAAGTTGGCCAGGAAAGGAAAATCACAGTTTCTTACATGAATGAACAGTGACTTGCCTTTCTATTGTCATAGTAATAAAAACCAAAATTACACTTTTATTGGGAGAATGTGGTGATAGTGGTCAATCTTCCACATGCAGAATTCCTCATAAAACATCCAAAGGCTGTCTCAGAAACAAGCCTTGTAGAAGTACTTGAGTCTCCAAAATATATTAATAGCATTGATTAAAAATAAATACAACAACAAGGAAAAAAACTATTAGGGTGAAGTGGACTATTAAAAAATAAAACCGAGCACAGGTGCCTGGGTGACTCAGTTGGTTAAGCATCTGATTCTTGATTTCGGCTTAGGTCTTGATCTCACAGCTGACATCATGGAGCCTGCATGGAATTCTATCTCTCCCTCTCTTCATGCCCCTCTCACACACATGTGTATGTGCTTGCTCATTCTTTCTCAAAATAAACAAATAAACTTAAAAAAAAATAATAAAACCAGGCAGGAAGGAGCATCTGGGTGGCTCTGTCAGTCAGACATCCAACTCTTGGTTTCAGCTCAGATCATGATTTTACTGTTTCATAGGTTCAAGCCCCACAGCATCAGGCTCTGCACTGGCAGAGTGAAGCCTGCTTAGGATTCTCTCTCTCCCTCTCTCTCTGTCCCTCCACCACTTGATCTGTGTCTGTCTCTCTCAAAACATATACACTTAATAAAATAAAATAAAATAATAAAATAAAATAAAATAGGAAAAAATCAAGTGCTGACAGTCAAATGAAACCAAAATGTAACTAAAAGAAGCATCTATTGTATAAGAAGCTGCAGTCTAGGGGCACCTTTGGTGGCTCAGTCTGGTAAATGTCCAGCTTTGCCACAGATCATGATCTCAGTGATTTGTGGGTTCGAGCCCCAAGTGAGGCTCTGTGCTCAGAGCCTGGAGCCTACTTCGAATTCTGTGTCTCCCTCTCTCTGCCCCTCCCTGCCTCACACACGCTCACCTGCGCGCGCGCTCTCTCTCTCTCTCTTTAAAAATAAATAAACATTAAAAAGAAAAAAAANTGCTCAGAGCCTGGAGCCTACTTCGAATTCTGTGTCTCCCTCTCTCTGCCCCTCCCTGCCTCACACACGCTCACCTGCGCGCGCGCTCTCTCTCTCTTTAAAAATAAATAAACATTAAAAAGAAAAAAACCAAGAAGCTGCAGTCTAGAGAGAATACTAACCATGGGGGAAACATACTGAAATTCAGTATCGTTTCAGTATTAAGTATATTCCATACTAAAATTGCAGAGATAGTATCCTTCCTCTCTCACAAATACATTCCAAGGTCTTATCACCTTTTTCTTCAGTAGCAGGCCAGGCATTTCTCAATCCACTGGCTAGAAAGCCATATAGTGAATTAATATGAATAAGAATTTAATTATAATAATGTATCACTTATATTCACATGGAAACTTTCACTGAGGAACATAAAACTTGCTTAGATTTTACCATAATCTTCAAAGTGTTTCTAAGCAGTAAGATAATGAAGGAAATGGAAAGTAAGTGGTTTGCCTACTTTCATTCTGAAAACCAAAATTAAGATACAGGAATCACAACAGAGTAGTGCTCTTTTTACCTTCCTATAAACACACAAGCTTTTAGAAAACAGACACTACTTTCCATCAACAATGTATTGCTATAGTGACTATGCTAGAAGAACCCCAAGGGGGCAGATCCAACCTATTTAAGAGGCACCTTGGTGACTATGCTCACTGTCCCAAACTCACAAATCAACATCAATGGTATTTCTATTGTACCCTACGAAAAAGCATCTATGAATTGTCCCATCTGTTTTTCCCAACAACTTTGAGTAGTCAGCTAGGCAGTTATTTTTATTTCTTTCCATTCTAATGAGAAGATTGAAGCTTAAAAGGTAACTTAATCCCAAATCACAGAGTTTTCATTAAAGGAAGACTTAAGCCTTCTGGTTCCAAATCCGGTGTTCAATCCATTCTAGCAGTATATTTACGTGAACAGAAGTTTGTGAAGATGAATCATTTGCTGATTTTTAAAGTCTAGATTATAGACGGCAACATTTGAAACCATTGGCTTGGGGCACCTGGGTGGCTCAGTCAGTTAAGTGTCTGACTTTGGCTCAGGTCATGATCTGAGTTCCTGAGTTTGAGCCGTCGTCCTCTGTGCTGACAGCCTGTCGGCATAGAGCCCACTTTGGATCTTCTTTCCCCCACTTTGCTCCTCCCCCACTTGTGCTCACCCAAAAACAAATAAATATTAAAAAAAAAGAAAAGAAACTCTTCGCTTACGTCTCTTCCTAAACAAACAAAAAGTCAAACACATTTGAGGACATTCAAGCACAGTTACATTTATGGACAATGATAACTGTAATAAACACAAAATGTCTTGAAAAAATGAGTCTTGGGATGCCTGGGTGGGTCAATAATAGGTTAAGTGTCTCACTTAGGCGCAGGTCATGATCTCATGGTTTATAAGTTTGAGCCCCATATCAGGCTCTGTACGGACAGCTCAGAGCCTGGAGCCTACTTCGGATTCTGTATCTCCCTTTCTCCCTGCCCTCATCCACTGCACTCTATCTCTCTCAAAAGTAAATAAACATTTTTTAAAAAGTATTTTTTTAAGTAAGTAAGTCTTAATACAGTAATGATGGTAGTAATGCCTCCAAGGTGCTTTCTGGATTGTCACAATGATTCAGAACTTTACTGACATTCAATGGTGGAAAAATCAAGAATGCCCGACATCCTACAACCCATAATCCCTGTTAGTCTTGTACAACTAAGATGACTACCTTCTACATGTTTCCAACATGCAGGTAAGTGAAAGCATTCCACCTAAGGGCAGAACCAGGTTTCACAGGGTCTAAAGTTTATTCCATTTGGAGGGTCCTATATAAGAAAAAACATACAAGTTCACGATTACAAAATCAGGTCTAGCATTTTAAAATGCCAAATATGTAGGACTACATCTAAAGAAAGATGTGCAATATTTCTATACAAATAAATACAAAATCAATTAAAGAAGATCTAAGTAAATGGAGAGACATATCACATCCATTAATTGAAAGACTCAATATTTTAAGGATTTCAATTCTCTCCAAATTAATCCACAGATTCAAAGCAATCCTAATACAATTCTCAAAAACAAAGGAAATTGAAAAACTAGTTCTAAAATTCCTAAGGAAATGCAAAAGAGCAAAGACTAGTCAAGGAAATCATGAACAAACACACAACTGGAAAACTTATACCACCAGGTAACAGGACTATTATAAAGATATAGTAATAGAGACATGGAACATTGTGTAAGCATGGACAAACTCACCAGTGTACAAAATAGAAAGTCTAAAATAGATCCGGGGGCGCCTGAGTGGCTCAGTCAGTTAAGCATCCGACTTCAGCTCAGGTCATGATCTCACGGTTTGTGGGTTCGAGCCCAGTGTCCGGCTCTGTGCTGACAGCTAGCTCAGAGCCCAGAGCCTGCTTCAGATTCTGTATCTCCTTCTATCTCTGACCCTCCCCTGCTCACACTGTCTCTCTGAGAAATAAATAAAAAACATTAAAAAAACTTTTTTAAATAAATAAATAAATAAATAAAATAGATCCACATTAAAATGTCATGTGATTTACAACCAAGGTCACAAATGCAGAGCAGTGGAATAAAGATAATCTTTTTAAATAAATGATGCAGGGGGCAGGGTGCCTGGGTGGCTCATTCAGTTAAGCATGCAACTCTTGATTTCAATGCAGGTCATGATCTCATGGTTCATGAGTGCAAGCCCTGCACTGGACTCAGCACTGAGTGCAGAACCTGCTTGGGATTCTCCATCTCCCCCTCTCTCTTTGCCCCTCCCCTGCTCAGTTTTTATCTCTCTCTCTCTCAAAATAAATAAACATTTTTAAAAAGTCATAAAAAAATAAATGATGCAGGGGCGCCTGGGTAGCTCAGTCAGTTGAGGGTTCTATTTCAGCTCAGGTCATGGTACCACAGCTGAGTTCAAGCCTCACGTCAGGTTCTGTGCTGACAGCTCGGGGTCTGGAGCTGCTTCGGATTCTGTGTGTCCTCTCTCTGCCCCTCCTACACTCACGCTCTCTCTCTCTCTCAAACATTTAAAAAAAATTTTTTTAAATAAATGTCATGCGGTTAACTGAATATGGAGGAAAATATATCTTAACCCTTACACCACACACAAATATCATTTCCAGATGGACTATAAATCTAACTGTAAAAAGTAAAACAATACAGCTTTTAGAAGAAAGTATCAGTGAGCACCTTCATGATACTAAAGTAGGCTAAGATTTCTTAAAAAGGACATAAAAGGCACTAAATGCAAATGGGAAAATTGATAAATTGGACTAAATTAAGATTAATAATTTCTGTTCCTCAAAAGACACCATTGGGGTGCCTGGGTGGCTCAGTCAGTCAAGCACCTGACTCTTGATTTCAGCTCCGGTCTTGATCTCAAGATCCTGAGTTCAAGCCATACATTGGGTTTCACTCTGGATGTGGCACCTACTTAAAAAAATGAAGTGAAAGGGGCGCCTGGGTGGCTTAGTCGGTTAAGCGTCCGACTTTTGCTTAGGTCATGATCTCGCGGTTCGTGGGTTCGGGCCCCGCGTCGGGCTCTGTGCTGACTGCCAGCTCAGAGCCTGGAGCCTGTTTCAGTCTGTGACTCCCTCTCTCTCTGACCCTCCCCTGCTCACGCTGTCTCTCTCTCCTGGAAATAAATAAAACATTAAAAAAAAAAAATGAAGTGAAAAAAAATTAAAAGATACCAGTAAAAGAGTGAAAAGACTAACTAAGTAAATAAGTAAGTAAAAAGGCAATCCATGGGGGTATAAGCAGATACTTGTAGAAAAAAGAACTGCAGGGGCACCTGGGTGGCTCAGTTGGTTAAGCATCTGACTTCGGCTCAGGTCATGATCTCATAAGTCGTAAGTTCAAGCCCCACATCAGGCTCTGTGCTGACAGCTCAGAGCCTGGAGCCTGCTTCTGATTCTATGTCTCCCTCTCTCTCTCCCCTGCTCACACTCTGTCTCTCTCAAAAACAAATAAAACATTAAAAAAAAAATTTTAAAGAAAAAGAACTGCAAGTCAATAAGATACAGAGACAACCCAATAGCAAAATGGGCAAACAACCTGAATAGACAATTCATAAGAGAATATCCAGGTGGCTAATAAGCTTATGAAAAAGTATTCAACATCTTGAGGAAAATACAAATTAAAAACACTGGAGAAACCATTTTACCTCCAACCAGGACTAAAACAAAAAAGACAAAGAATACCACCTGTTGGTTGAGATGTGGTACAACTGGAACTCTCATACGGCAAAGCTGAGCACACACATAGCCCATGATCTGGCAGTTCCACTCCTGCTTACACACTCACAGGAAATGAAATATATGAGAGTGCTTGTATCAACCAATAAACATGTATAATCATGTTCACAGCAGCACTATCCATACATAATCACCTCAAACTGGAAATTTCCCATGACCATTACCACAGAATGGTTAAATAGCTTGTGAATATATCACACTAGGAACCCAGCAACACTAAGGAACACACAGGGAACACTACACAACAAGAATACATAAACTGCAACTACATGCAACAATATGGATGAATCACACAAACATCATGTTGAACAAAGTCAGATACAAGAGTGTGCACATATGAAGCACAAAGCCGGCAAAACTTGTCTTACACTGCTATAAGTTAGGATACTTGTCATNGTGGGCAAGGCAATGTTTTGGGTTGTTGGCAATGTTCTGTTTCCTGATGTGGGTACTAGTTATGTGGGCATATCCAGTTTGTAAAACTTCATCAACTGTACTTATTACGTGTACTTTTCTAAGTATATATTATAGTTCAATAAAAAGTTGTATTTTTTTTTTAATGTGGTATAGGGCGATGAGGTAACCTGTGCCCATCAAAGGCCTTAAAGCTTAAGCTTCATTAGATTCATAATAAATTTGTCTTTGGTCCCACCAGATATATATATGTAAATAAAAATCAGTTATTTTTTGTCTTATAATTATCTAAGTCTGTATCTAAGTAGATTTTGCACAGAAATCTAAGTAACTTTTTCATCATTTAATATACATGGAATGTTCCAGAAAAATTTCTACTATGTATATAGAGGAAGAGCTGTATTTTGTGCAGAACTTTATAAAGATTTATTCAGAATTCTAGAAAATAATATCACTAATGGCATTGCCACATATTATCTGAGTCACCCACGCAATACAACTGTATCAGTCTCTATTTACAGGTGTCATATTTACAGAGGAAAATCTATGTGTGCCTGCAAGCCCCTGACAGCTATGATTTCTGATGGGCTATGCCATTTACAAATATCTTCTGAGAAGTCACATACAGAAATACATATTATATTACATAGAGCCTTTATTTTTCCTTCATAATGCAGTTAAGATACTATAGGCATGTTGGTAAGCTTTATTACCTGGGAATTTAATTTCAGGATAGAAAAAGTTCTAATTCCTGAGTTTAGTATCTGTTCTTGTATGTGACTCACATTATCCAAATCACGAGTTAAGTAATGTACTTACCTAAAATGTTTAAAAAAAAAAAAAAAGAAAGAAAGAAAGAAAAAAAGGTGCCCAAGTGCCATTCCAAGAGCAATTACCTAAATATATCTATCATAAATTTGATTTAGACATGGTAAACAGAATAAAAGGGAAATAAGAGTTCAAACCACAAGATCTAACTAAGATTTTTTTAAATCAGTAAGATCCAGTTTAGCATTCACAACCAAGCAAAGGACTCCATTATTTTCCTGTTCTCTTTTAAAAATAGCTCCACCTTCAAGATTATACAAATTAGATCATTCTGCAGCAGGATTCCTCCTTACAGAGCAGCTCCCAGGAAGCACAGACAGGCTGTCTGCTGTTGAAAATTACTCATTAAAAAAACCCCAAAAAACAATAAGCATGTTTTTGACTTTTCAGTTTCACTGGGGTAGTGACAAAGACTATGTGCTATAGGTATTAATGGCTTTTGCAACAGATCTCCCCCATTAAAACCCATCAAATAAATAAGGATCACAGAGGGGATACCAGACCAAGCAAATATGACAGCAGAATAATCAGGGATGTTGAGACTCAGCTGCTCCAATAGCTTCATCATGGTATTCAGCACCAAAAAAAATTAATCTAGATTATTAACACAATCAGTTGCTAGCCTATCGACTGTTCCATCACCCAGTAAATTCCCAAGGAAATTTATTCTCAATTAATTACAAATGGCAAAAGTAGAAACAAAGTCCCTTGACAAGTTGTTATACAGACCTCATTCTTATATAATGTCACTTAAGATAAAGTGTTGACAATAATAGTAAAATTTTTGTAAAAAACAGAAAACACAAGAAAGCTAATAAAATTTTCAAGTCATCTTTTAATCCTTTTGTTCCATCAGACCCCAAATCCAACCCATAAGCAAATCCTTTCGGCCTGAAAATATACCTAGAATCTGATGCATTCTCTTTTCCTCCATCTATACCAACCTGTTCCAAGCCAATATTAGCTCCCACGACATCATCACAATACCCCTACCTAGACTCCCCGCTTCCATCCCACCCTTCTTTATAGGATATTCTATACACAGTGGCCAGTGGGTATTTTAATATGAAAGTCATTATCATGCCTCTTCTCTGGCTCAAAACCTCCAATGTCTTCCCATCTCACTCAAAGTCAAAGCTATGTCTTACAATGGTCTAAGATGTGGGTCCCCTTTGCTTCTGTGACTTTCTCTCCCATTATTCCTCATTCATTTGGCTCGAGCACACGGGCCTCCTGGATGTTCCTGGAACCTGCCAGTACTTGCTGTCCCCTCTACTGGCTTGCCTGAATGTGTGCTCCACAAGGACTGTTCCCCTTCTCTGAGATCTTGTAGAACACCTTATTTAAAACTAACTCTCTCTTCCCCACTTATCCCCCTTTCCTACCTTACTTTCCCCCACCTGACATACCCTATCATTTGCTCATTCATTTGCTTATGGTCTGTTGCCCATCTGCCCCTAGAAGGTAACCTCCACAAGAGCTGAGACTGTGTCTCTTTCATTAAGTGAGCTCCTCAGGTCTAAAATGGTGACAAACACATGATGTATACTTGACAGTTATTTGTTGACTAGAAGACTATTACGTAGAAGAAGAGTTAAAAAGACTTATCCAAATCCACATGATGAAGTAAAGCCAAATAAGAAACCAAATTCTAAAGTCAAAACATTTTTGGCATATGGTTTTAGAGATTATAGCAATTTGCTGACTTTCCTGCAGATATAAGAATAGGAGGAAATACCTGAATGAGCATCAAACAAAACAAAATCCAAAGAGAGCTATCATTCCAGTCATTAAAAAAAAAAAAAAAAAAATTCTCTTAAATAGACTCAAATAAGATGAAGCCTCACCAACTGAGACATGGCTGGCATTCATTCATCAGTAAGGCTGCCTGAGAACCAGGCCCTTCCTGAACTTAAGTAAACATATCACTTGGCCTAAGTCCAAAGCATGCCAAACTAATTCTATGACAAATCTTAGTTTAGGAGATCAGGTCCCATTTCAAGCCCAAATTCATCCCCTCAATGAATGAAATGATACTTTCCTTTTTCTCCATGGAGAGAAAAAGCTCTCCAAAAAGATTAATGGGTAATGTTTAATAATATTATTATAGCTATCGTTTTTTTTTTTAAGTATTTTTTTTAAAGGAAAGACAGAGGGGATTATCTACAAGTAATAAAAACAAACCAATAATGATATTACATACAGTTAATGAACACTTCTCCCCATTAAAGGCAAGGGCATAAACAATTTATTGCACATTTTGGTGGCAGAGAGGAAATACAATTAAATCCATTAATAGCTACAAGAGTTTTATGTTCCCAAAGGACCTTGGTTTCCAGAGTTGCTTATTCATTTTCATCCACAGCAAAAATGGTGCATGGCAGAGACGACAAATTCTGTAGACTACTTTCTACAGACTTTAGTTTTGAAGAGACAATTTTATAAAACAACAGACTTAAGATACATTACACTGCCACATTCCACTGGATATGAGCTAAAAGTGCCAAACAAAAACCTACTTGTGAGGCATCTGGGTGGCTCACTCAGTTAAGCGTCCAACTCTTGATTTCGCCTCAGGCCATGATCTCATGGCTCATGAGTTCCAGCCCTGTGTCAGACTCTACACTTCAAGAACAGGGGCCTTCTCTCTCTCTCTCTCTCTCAATAAATAAATAAACTTAAAAATTTAACCAAGCAATAGAGACAGGGCTTTACTTAACTAATCCATAATTCTCCAACCAAATGCAAAATTTGACTTGCATCTTCAACAGGGTTTCTGACTCCCTAAAACTTTAGAAGATTAACCCTCTACCCTAACTCACCAGCAATCCCAACCTTGCACTACAGCCCAGACTAAGAAGTAGGTAAAATGTTTCTTTCTAGCCCTTAAAACACTCCAGCTGTGAATTCCATGTATTCAGAGGATACTGTCCATTACTCTTAACCTTCACATACAGAGCCCATTCATTCCTTATATATTTGATTATCTGGTTCTTTAGCCCATGGTCTAGTCAAAGCAGTAAAGCAGAAAGAAGGCATACTGATAGCAATGGGGAGAAATAAGACAAACACAAAACTAAAAAAGCGAACACATTAGTTTAAAAATATGCAACACATACCAGTCTACACTCCATCTCAAGCCCTGTTATTCACCATGAGGATCCCACTCATCATGATGATCCACATTTGAAAAGAAGTTAATCTGTGTTTTACATATTCTTAAGGAAGAATCAGAAACATGTAAGTATATTTGTAGATTTCCAACTAAAATGAGACAGTAGAGTCTTGGTGCTTATTAAAGGAGAGAATTAACACACACACACACACACACACACACACACCCAAATTTTTCATGACAGGTCTTCAATGTATTATCCGGTTTCTCCTATAAAAGTAGAACAGAATTTTTCTATAGTTTGAAACATAAAAAGGAAAGCTTAAAGAGACAAGAGGAAAAAAATAGCAACCCCATTTAAATTCTCATTTTCTTAGGAGTCACTTAGCTTTTATTGGTAATAAATGACTAGCTGTAAACCGGTTTAGTTGCTCTTCTGGCTGCCAAACCAAAGTTAAAGAAGTCAGCAGGTAGAATAGGGAAGCTGTCAAGTCAAATTGGCTCAAAACAAAGTTGTGGTTTACAGGCGGGGCCTGCACCATCTCTTCCGTTCATATAAGCCGGCAGGATGTAGAAACAGGATCCTGATCCAGCCACTGCTTCAGAGAACCAAAACATTTTGTTTTGACTTTCTAGACTATTAAGCTTGGGGTTTGGCAGGATCTGTGTCTAAAGTGAATCCAACACCTTATGATGGTCCCACTGAGGAAATCACAGTATCAACAAAGTTGCCCTGACTCCAGAGAGAAAGCAGTGTTTGGTGGGGTACTGGGGAGAGACAGAAAAGCTGCACTGGCAATAAAGACAGCAATAGTAATAGCAGTAACGGCTATTATTTTTTGTGTTTTCTATGTGCTACATAAGCAGTTACTTGTATTAATCTCATTTAATCCTCATAATTAATGAGGGGTAGGGACAATTATTAGGCCCATTTTGCAAATGAGAAAATTAAAGCATTAGAGAGGTTAGTTAAATAATTTGCCCAAATCACTAAACGGTAAAGGACAGAATCGGGATTAAAATCCTGGCTAAATGGCTCCAAAACTGGAACTTATAGCCATTCTGCTGTTAAATTTCGTGCTATCTGTAATTTGGTAATACAGCGGTATTCTGTAATTCTAATATGACAAAGTATAAACATTAAATATTATTTGTCAACTATGAGAACCAGCCAGGGCTTGGGGAACACCAAGTTTAAACAAAGAAATCGTTCTGGTGTCAGATAATCATGAATCATGAGACAAATCCCAGCTCCTCCTACCTCTAAACTGTGAAGCCTTACAAAATGCCTTCACCTCACTGGGCCTTGATTTTCCTTTCTGGGAAAGAGATCTCAGTACCTGCCTCTGATGGTTATTGTGACACATAGTAAATGCTCAATTAGTTAGGTTTATTTCATTCGGGCATCAGCTGAAACATCACTTCACCAGAGGCCTTCTCTGACCACCCTATCTGAAAGAGCCCTTCTGCCAACATTCTCAATTCCCTCACCATGCTTTATTTTTCATTGTGGTACTCACTCATTACCTATTGATTATAAATATATTTGTTTATTATCTTTCTCCCTCCACCACAATGTATACTCTGGGAGAGAATTAATTTTGTCAATTTGTTTGTTGCCGCTTCCTCAGCACCTACAGCAGTGCTTGGCACGTAGAAATATTCAATAAGTATTTGTTGAATGCAAGAAGTGTGTAAAGGGGCGCCTGGGTGGCTTAGTCGGTTAAGCTTCCGACTTTCACTTAGGTCATGATCTCGCAGTTCGTGGGTTCGAGCCCCGCGTCGGGCTCTGTGCTGACTGCCAGCTCAGAGCCTGGAGCCTGTTTCAGAGTCTGTCACTCCCTCTCTCTCTGACCCTCCCCTGCTCACGCTGTCTCTCTCTCTCTCCTAGAAATAAATAAAACATAAAAAAAAAAAAAATTTTTAGAAGTGTGTACAACAGATTTTCATTCCACAAACATTGTGAATAAAAAGGTGCTGTTCATGTGACAAACGTACTTACTGAACACCTATAAAGTAACTAATAAATGAACAAGGTTATTTCAGATGATAGTAACTAGTTGTGAAGATTTATAAACTCCCAGAATGTCCTAGGCAGGTTATGATAGCTTTCCAAGGTGGTGGATTAACTGAGATCTGAATGATACCAAAGAGCCAGTCATATGATGATGTGGGATAAGGCATCCCAGGTGTAAGTGCAAAAGCCCAAAGGCAGAGATGACCTTGTCTAAGGCCCCACTTGCCTGGAGCCAAGTGAGCATGGTGGAGAATGACAGAGAGAAGGTCAAAGTCACAGGAAGAGGTTACATCCTGAAGTCTTTCCTATGGCACGAAAAGGGGTTTTATTCTAAGTATGATGAAAAGTTACTTGATAGTGTCACTAATATTCACCCACTAGAATATAAACTTCATGAAATCAAAGATTCTGTTTGTGACACACACCAGCTGGTCTTTAAGCATTTGCTAAAAGAGTGAATTGGTAAGATTATGAAAAAGGAAGTGACAAAATCGGATTTTCCTTTGAAACATCACCCTGAACTGCTACTAGTGGTTACATTCCAGGAGGAAACTAGGGTGGCAAAAGATGGGTAGAATTACAACAGCAGAGTGCAATGTGGTTTGAGAGGTATGGTAATACAAAGAAACGGAAGGATAAAGCAGCTCTGTAAACCTTGAAGCTATTTGGTGTTTTTAAACAGGAGACAGGAAAAGGTCAGTGAGGAGGGAGCAATGACAAATTGATGTCCTAAGCCTTTTGTTTTCTATAGTATAAGAAAGAAAGAGAGAAAGAGAGAGAGAGAGAGAGAAAGAAAGAAAGAAAGAAAGAAAGAAAGAAAGAAAGAAAGAAAGAAAGAAAGAAAGAGAAAGAAAGAAAGAAAGAAAGAAAGAAAGAAAGAAAGAAAGAAAGAAAGAAAGAAAGAAACTGCTACAAAGAATCTCTATCTCACCTATGAAGAGGAACAAAAGGAAACTCAAGACAGACACACACACAAAATGTTTTGGAGAATAACTGTAAAGAAAAAATACCTTTTTATGTCTAAGCACAATAAGCAGTCTAAATTTCCTCAGGGACAGGTCGTAAGCCACTTATACCCACAATATGACCTGGGGGAAATCTTGCTCATAGTAAGGTTTTGAGAGGCAAGCTGTCATTTGGAGGAGTTAGTCCACAAAGAGATTCCTCTAGTAGGAATCAAGTTTTAAAACATCATTCCCTTCATATCTACCTTTATCTATATCAGGCCATTAAAAAATACATAATAGGTAAATTACAGTGTAACTTCCAAGATCCACATCACAGCTCTAAAAATTCTTGCCAAAGCACTCTATGGATATTACCTAAGTGTCATGTTCACAGAACTAGAAGTACTCTGAAGGCTGAAAGGGTGAATGAAGGGCGGGTTTATATGGAAGATGGCAAAGACCATTGCTCCCAAAAAGAAAAAAGGAAAAACAGTATTCAGGGTCAGAAAATGTGTGAAGCTGCAACTAAACTCAGAGATTTTCACCTTGATTAAATCCTTAAAACACTTTACTATCTAAAAGAATCTACATATTTAATAAATAAATAAATGCGCCATTTTCAATACTACTTTGTCAGATATGCCTCATTATCCACTCACCATCAGAGAAATAGTGTCTAGAACATTCTTCATTCACTACATTTGCTATCGGTAAAAAGGAATAAGCAACTCTAGAACCAAGAAAGGAAGGTGATGGGTAAAGTAAAACTTTAGTTCCCCATGTCTTCATCCATTCAAAAATAAAGCTGTACTTTTTTTTACAGCTTTATTACAATATAAAACTTATGAAATTCATTCTTTAAAGGTATACAATTGAGTAGAGTTGANTGCTCACGCTGTCTCTTTCTGTCTCTCTCAGAAATAACTAAAACATTTAAATAAATAAATAAATAAATAAATAAATAAAACAATATTCACTGGTCTTTTTGGTAACATGTTTGTTATATAAGGCTTAGAAATCACAAAAAAATAAGAACAAAGAATAATATCATACATAATCCAACCATCTACAAGTCATTTTGGAATTAATGATTCCAGGAGCACCTGGGTGACTCAGCTGGTTAAGTGTCTGACTCTTGATTTTGGCTCAGGTCATGATCTCACAGTTCATAGGGAAGAGCGCAGAGCGCACTTGGGATTCTCTCTCTTTCCCTCCCCCATGTATGCACCCATTCTCTCTCCCTCTCTCAAAATAAATAAGTTTTTTTAATTAAAATAAAAAAATAATAACAAAGTCTTCAAAATTAATGTCTCCAGTTAGTTTTCTCAGTAGGTACTGACTAAGACCTAAAACTGTGGGAAACAAATGGCAGGCAGGCATCAGGGAGCAAATTCCCTACAGGAAGAAGTGAGCAGATTAAAAGGTAAAAACGTTGAAAGGGGAACAACTAACAGAAGAAAACTTAACAGGCCCTTGAAATAGTGAAGAAAGGGGACATATTAAAACAATTTGGAAGCGGGGCGCCTGGGTGGCTTAGTTGGTTAAGCGTCCGACTTTCGCTTGGGTCATGATCTCACGGTTCGTGGGTTTGAGCCCCGCGTAGGGCTCTGTGCTGACTGCCAGCTCAGAGCCCGGAGGCTGTTTCAGAGTCTGTGACTCCCTCTCTCTCTGACCCTTCCCTGCTCACGCTGTCTCTCTCTCTCTCCTAGAAATAAATAAAAAAAAAAAAAAATTAAAAATTTAAAAAAATAAAATTAAAATAATAAAATAAAATAATTTGGAAGAGGACAAAAAAATTCAGTTTAAGGGGCGCCTGGGTGGCTTAGTTGGTTAAGCGTCCGACTTTCACTTAGGTCATGATCTCGTGGTTCGTGGGTTTGAGCCCCGCGTCGGGCTCTGTGCTGACTGCCAGCTCAGAGCCTGGAGCCTGTTTCAGTCTGTGACTCCCTCTCTCTCTGACCCTCCCGTGCTCACGCTGTCTCTCTCTCTCTCTCTCTCTCTCCTAGAAATTAAAAAAAAAATATATTCAGTTTAATTAAATAAGGAGAAACCATAGATATTAATACTAGAAATACCACAGGCAATTTTCTCTTTCAAATAGTATTAGCTAATAGAACTTTCTATGGTGCTGAACATGTTCTCTATCTGCCTTGTCTAATATGGAAGCCACTAACCACATGTGACTAGCGTGACAAGAAATGTGGCTAATAAAACTAAGAAAGAGAATTTTAAATTTTATTCAATTTTAATTAATTTTAACATAATAGCCACATACAACTAGTGGTTCCTGTCTTGGACAGCACAGTTTTAAAGAGAAAACAGCTTATGATGTTAAGATTTAATTGGATGTCAAGTGGAATGCTTTCACAAACTGTTTTCGAGAAGATATAAAATCTAAGTAGCAATGTCTGATCATTTACTGGCCTTCTCTATTGCTCTTCTACTCTACTTCTCTATCCAAGGTAGAGGCCAGGTGTAGCTCAGCCTAACTGGCTCCCTGAGCTATGACTGCAGCTATTCTCTGGTTTGTAATAAGGAAAAAGAGAGCACAGGTCCAGCAAACTTTCTAACCAGACGACTGCCCTATGAATGGCAGAAAAAGGAAAATACTCTAGAGTTGGTGCCTCGGCATAAACATCGTGATTCCCTAAAACCATCAGAAGCTACGCTGGTTGTTCTTCCAACCAGGCCTAGGGAAGGGAGGATTCTATCAGTGCTTGCTGATCTAGAAACAAACCACCTCACTCAATCCAGCCCAAGGGGCCTCTGAAAGACATTCTAAAAGCACCTTCAAACTCTCTTTTCTCAAGAGCCCTAATACCACTCCGAATCCACAATGGAAAAAGACCAACTCTTGTGAGCATTCCCACAGCTAGAGATGTCTACAGTGCCCTCGGCACGTGACACCACAGATGCAAGCCAAGCCAACTCCAAACTTCAGAGGACTTTCAAGTCCAGGCCGAAACAAGACAAGCCACCTAGGTTGAAGCAGTGAAAAGACACAGTCCGTATTCTTACTTGCACCTCCCTCATGCACACTGAGGCAAACACTCACAGTAACAGTAACAGCTTACTGGCTCAGCTAAGAAATTGGAAAACTAGTTTAAAAAGAAATCACATAACCACTAATGTGCCCAAAAGATCTGTAAATCAATACTTATAAAATGGACTTGTGAAAGTCATTCTCTTTCTGACAAGGAATCTGAGCTTCCACAGGGACAATGGATAACATTACCACGATAGAGAGGATATTCTATTACAACACTCACAATGTGAAACTCAAATCTTCTAAGATACAAATATGCTTTTAAGACTTTTAATGCTAAGGCAATAATAGAAATTTCACCAGGTCTCTCTTATTTGATCAATTTCATTTACTTCATATCTATCATTTAAGAAGTACCTTCTCTTACAGATCTATACGTCCTATTATGTATTTATTTCACCCACATTTTAGAATGAATGGCAAGTAAAAGTGTTCCCAGTCAATGGATAAAAAAAATGAAGTATGGAAGAGTTTGCCTTGGCATACAGTAAAAATACAAGAGTAACATATCGGGGTGCCTGGGTGCCTTGGTTAAGCGTCCGACTTCAGCTCAGGTCATGATCTCATGGTTCCTGAGTTCGAGCCCCACACGGAANTATATACACACACACACACACATTTTAAAAAAAGGGTACCATATCCTGGCTTGCCTAGTGCTTTTGTGGTTAGAAGGGCAACTGCCCCTAAGTGTCTTGATGAAAATAACACTTCTGGTCATGCCAACATAGCCATGGCCACCTCCTTTGGTTCTAACAGTTTTGTCCAATACAGCTTAACTTCAGTACCCACTTAAAAAAAAAAAAAAGTGGTCTAAGGAGAAATGTGACTCATAACTCCTGAACTCTTTCCCTAAGTGCACATACAGATAAGGATATGCAAATGTGCTTTGTACTCAAAGACAAATGTGATAGTTTGTGAGTGATATAGCAGAGCACATTTTATCTCCTAATGATTGGTTTTACAAAAGCCACTGAGGAAATTTTGTACACCTGTGAAATTTAATGATTTTTCTGCCTCTCCTACTGAAGTAACTCAAATAGAGAAAAGAAGAACATCAGGGGGAAACTTCACCATACACCATACAAGGACCAAAGAGAAGAGATCAACAACGAGACTCTAAAAACTCTTCCCTTGGGGCACCTGGGTGGCTCAGTTGGTTAAGTAAGCATCAGACTCTTGATTTCAGCTCAGGTCATGACCTCACAGTTTGTGAGTTTGAGCCCAACATCAGGCTCTGTGCTGACAATGCACAGATTGATTGGGAATCTCTCTCTCCTGCTTGCTCTCTGCCCCTTCACCGCTCTCACACGTGTACTCGCTCTCTCTCAAAAATAAACATTTAAAAAAAGATTAAAAAATAATAAAACTCTTCCCTTAATATCAAGCAACATGCCACTTGGTGCCTACAATGTTACCACACCACTAGCCAAAACATGAGCCATAGTAGAGGAAGCACTACTTAGTAGAGAGGGAAAACAATGCCAGCTTCTAAAGCTGTGAATTTTATAAAGGAACCATCATAGATCTACCTGTGCTTGTAACAGAATCTTAAAAGCCAACTGTATTTCCTAGGGATTACCTGTGGAAAGCAAAAAGAGAGACAAGACTAGAGCTTTTTCCTTCATAATTTCCATCTTTCTGTACTGCTTGAACATCTCATTGTGGACAGGTATTAATCTTTTAATTTAAAAAATATTGGGGTGCCTGGGTGGCTTAGTCGGTTAAGCGTCCGACTTTCGCTTAGGTCATGATCTCGCGGTTCGTGGGTTCGAGCCCCGCGTCGGGCTCTGTGCTGACTGCCAGCTCAGAGCCTGGAGCCTGTTTCAGTCTGTGACTCCCTGTCCCTCTGACCCTCCCCTGCTCACGCTGTCTCTCTCTCTCTCTCCTAGAAATAAATAAAACATTTAAAAAATAATAATAAAAAAATTAAAAAATAAAAAATATTGATAAAAATGTCAATGAATAAGGGCACCTGAGTGGCTTAGTCGGTTAAGCTTCTGATTCTTGATCTCAGCTCAGGTTTTGATCTTGAGGCCATGATTTCAAGCTCCAAGCTGGGTTCCATGCACAATTTGGAGCTTACTTAAAAAAAAAAAAAAAAAATGGGGCACCTAGGTGGCTCAGTCAGTTAAGCGCCCGACTTCAGCTCAGGTCTTAATCTAGCAATTCGTGAGTTCGAGCCCTGTGTTGGGCTCTGTGCTGACAGCTCAGAACTTGGAGCCTGCTTCAGATTCTGTGTCTCCTTCTCTCTCTGCTCCTCCCCTGCTTGTGCTCTCTCTTTCAAAAACAAATAAACAGAGGCACCTGGGTGGCTCAGTCGGTTAAGTGTCTGACTTCACGCAGGTCATGATCTCATGGTTCGGTTCATGGATTCGAGCCCCACATCAGGCTCTGTGCTGAACACTTGCTCAGAGCCCAGAGTCTGGAGCCTGCTTCAGATTCTGTGTCTCCTTCTCTCTGCCCCTCTTCTGCTCGAGCTCTGTCTCACCCTGTCTCTCAAAAATAAATAAATGTAAAAAAAAATTTTTTTAACATAAAAAAAAATTTTAATAAAGAAAAAAAAGTAGGGGCGTCTGGGTAGCCTCAGTTGGTTGTTGAGCATCCAGCGTCATGATCTTGTAATTCGTGAGTTCAAGTCTTGCATCAGGCTTGTTGCTGTCAGCACAATGCTGGCCTCAGATCCTCTGCCTTCCTCTCTCTCTGCCCCTCCCCTGCTCGCACTCTCTCAGAAATAAACATTAAGAGAAAACACTTTTTTTTAAAAGTCAATGAATAAAACAATTTTTTTGAGAGAGGAAAAAAAAAAAATACACACAGGGTAGAGGGAGGGAGAGAGAATCCCAAGCAGCTCAGAGCCTGATTCTACGACCTTGGGAGCACAACCTGAGCCAAAATCCAGAGTTCGACATGCAACTGACTGAGCCACCCAGGTGCCCCCAATATAGTTATTTTAAAGCCAACTATACTCTCTTCAACCATAAAATCTTTTTTAAAAAAGACTATGGATTCTGAAGGAATTTAGTAGATGTTAAATAAGAGCAGAGTACACACTTGAGAAACAACTAGTACAATCTTCATCTTTATTTACATATCTAATAAAGGGAAAGGGCTTTTTTCCCCCCAAAAGCAAATTATATTTCTATTGGGATCAAGAAATGGAAAGTGACCTTCCTAACACACAACTTTCAACCCTCTCTTCTCTGTACTAGGTAGAGGAACACATTTTCACAAGATTGAGTCCCACAGTATATATATGTGTGTATGTACACACACACATATATAGTATATGTATATATATATACACACACACATATATATAGCCTTAGATCCACAATCATGTTCACATTTCTTAAGTGCACATGTTTTACATGCTTGTTTCTCATTTGAGTTACATGAGACAAGAACGTTAATCCTAGACTATCTATAGAGTGCTGTACACAGGGTGCACATTGCCAATATATTCTAAACAACAAGAACAAGTAAACAAGGAGACCTCAAATTAACCAGATGACTCTAGTAATTGAAAGAGCCAATAGCAGGACACTTTCTCCCCACAGGGTGTTATTTTCCATCCTGCAGATAAAACAGCATGCTCCAAAGAGCACAAGTGTTCCACAACGAGCTGGGAAGCACAAGGGTGATAGTGAAAAACAAAGTCAGAGCAGGGCAGCTGACAATCTCAAAGACTGGTTAGCAGACATGACATAACTGCATGCTCTCAGCAGGGGCAAACAAGCCAACCAAGCTTCTCACACCAAGTTGGCATAATAATTACCAATTGACTCTGGATGGTGGGCAGTTTCTTGGGCTAATAATTTATTACACGGACTTCTCAGTGACCAATAGGCGCAGAAGAAGAATCGACAGCAATTAGTGATTTTATTTATCTCCCTCTGTTGCATGGCAGCTTCTTCCCAGTTGGCTCAATGCCTTTTCAATCTAACAAGCTAGAGAAGGCAGTTGTCCAAATGTCACCTGTCAAACATAGTGATAGATGTGAAGGAAGAATAGGCAAGCAGGTATTACTAATACTGGACCAATGTAGGAAGGGGCACAGCACTCTCACGACTGAAAGAGGTAGATTAGAAAACTTCAGCTACAGGGGCGCCTGGGTGGCTCAGTCGGTTAAGCATCCGACTTCAGCTCAGGTCATGCTCTCATGGCCTGTGGGTTTGAGCCCCACGTTGGGCTCTGTGCTGACAGCTAGCTCAGAGCTGGAGCCTGTTTCAGATCCCGTGTCTTCCTCTCTCTCTGACCCTCCCCTGCTCATGCTGTCTCTCTCAGAAATAAATAAAAAACATTAAAAAAATTTTTTTTAATTAAAAAAAAAAGAAAGAAAGAAAACTTCAGCTACAGATGGCCCTGCCTAGAAAGAGGCCTGCTAAGGACCATTACACACTATACTCACACTTGAGTTTGGTGTTGTGCTAGGGCGCTGGCCAAAGCAAACTAAACTAACGTGGCTTCTGATTACCCTAAAGAAGGACAAAGGAAAAAAGAAAGGTTAGGCCAGCGAAGTAAATGCTGAAACGCAAAGGACATGAAGAGTGAGGGAGGTGGGGCGTGAATAGAACACAATTTAGCATTATCTAAAGACGTTTCAGATGTATACATACCCTGCAAATAGCAATTCCAGCCCTACATATAAAGACAAACAAAAGAAACTTTTGCAAGGATCACTAGGAGTCCTGGAGGAAAATATTTACAGCATTACTGCTCCGGTTAACAAACAAGAAACAACCCAAATATTCACCGAAAAGAGAAGTATGATAGTCATGAAATTAAATTATATCCGTTAGTGAAAATATTTAAACCACAGCCACCATATCCCAGTGACAAGTCCCACAAACTTAACATTGAATTAACACACAGACACATTAAATTAAGTCACAGAACACATACAGTATGATAGCACTTACATAAACTTCAAAAACACCCCCCCAAAAATGTTTACAGATGCACGTATGTAGTAAAACTATTTTTAAAAGACAAGGGAAATAATAAACACACAATTCAGGAGAGTGTTCAGCTTTGTGGGGGCAAGTAGGGGATATGGTCAGGAAGGGGCATCCTGAGGGCCTCATTCAACACAGTTTATAATGTCCTATTTCTTAAACTGAGTCAAGTACAGAAATGTACTTTTCATCATTTTGTAAAATACCCTAAACTGGGAAGTATATTTGTGTGTGTGTGTGTGTAATTTTGTATGCATGAAAGGATTCAAAATAAAGACAGAGGGAAATAAATAGAGTTGAGGTACGAACCAGACCATACTTAACCCCTACTGACACGTCCATCTACCCAAGGCTGGGCTCACAGAATAAGGAGTGAGTCCAAAACTCCAAGAGAAGTAACTCAGTTTAGAGGTGACAAAAAGATCACCTCCAGGCACTTTTCTGGGCTTACAAGGCGAAACCAGCTCCACTGCCTGTTCAAGGGCTAATCTGTAAGACACTGCATGCTGTCCCTAAAGAGGTGGAGAAAGGCTGCTTTGCCAATACAGAAACAAAACACATCACAAACTCGGGCATATTTTACCAATGAAAGCAAAATCCCCAGATGGTTCCAAAAGACAGAGGAATGGCAGTAATTTTATGTTGCCCTCCAAGGCTAAGAGAATTTGTGACTAGCTACTGGGGAGGAGGAAGGGGACGAGAAATGCACTTAAAGACACACTAAACAGGACTTTTACAAGAGCACGGAGGCCGGGACAGAACTGTGTAATCTGAACCACAAATGAACGCGTGTGTATTGAAGACTAACGAGAAGCCTCGAGGGTTCCTATACGGGCTTTATCTGGCAGAAGGTGACAACCGAGTTTGGCACACGCTGAGTATATTGGGAAATAATAATATCAAAAGGCATCTATGCCGCAGCTCTGTAACATATGTACGGCCCACGGGCGCCAACGAGGCAGGGGAAAGAGCAGTGACATTCGCAGGGAAACTGACCGTCAGGAAGGCCGGATTCGGTCAGATCAACGAGAGAAGGCCCAGGGCTGAGAGTCCGGGAGGCCCCGATCGGGGAGGGGAAGAGGGTGGTCCCGGCCCGAGGCCGAAGGTAGGGCTGCCAGGAGAGGGCGGGGTCCCCGCTAGAGGAGTCCCGGGAGGCCCGACCGGAGCCAGGCCGGGAAGCCAGGGGGAGTCCGGGGAGGGGGCGCTCCCTTGGGCGCTGGGACGTGGAGGGATGAGAAGGCGGGGGCCTGTCATGGACCCGGCCCTGCGGCCCCCGCGGGCCCGGTCCCCCCGCCCGCCGCTCACCTGGGCACGCAGCTGGACGAGCTCCGGTCCACCTCCCAGGTGGCGTACAGGTTCATCTGCACGGGGGCGGGGGTGCGGCCTGGCCCCGGGCCGCCGGGAGGCGCGGAGCCGGAGGCCACCGCGACGGCCATGGAGGTGGAGGTGGACGAGGACNCCCGCCCCCCCCCCCCCCCCCCCCCGCCGTGCTCTCTGCAGCAACAGCCAGGCCAGCGGAAACTCCGCTTTTCCGGGGCGCGGCCCCGGCTGGGGTGGGGGGGGGGAACTGCCGCGGGAGCGCGCCTTGGGCCCCTTGGGTCCCCGGAGCCGACAGAGCGGCCCTGGCCCGCGTCGCGGCATCCTGCTTGGTCCCTGCTCTGCCGCCCCGGGGTTTCTTCACAACCTACAAAGGGAACGGTGATGCGTCTGCGGGCCGTGAAGTTTCCATCCCTGCTGCCCTCCTCCGAAGGCAGGGGCTTGGGGACCTAAAGTCCAGAAGGCCCTGGCAAGGGTGAATTATAAAGCTAAGCCGTGGCCCATCTGGAGCCACCCTTCCTCCTTTTCTGTCCCTAGTTCCCTTCCCCCAGTGAAGCATTAAGAATCCCAAGCCCCCCATCCCTGCCCTCAGTTGCTTCCACCGGTAATATTTTCTCTGCTTCGCCGTTTACTTAATTTCTAAAATCCTACTCCTCCCAAGGCCTACCTCAACTGCCACGTCCAATATGGGACCTCCCACACTACCACCCCCCCATCCATCAACCTCCAGAAACCATCTTGAAGTCACATATCACTGGCATCTCAGCTGGTGCACTTCCAGCAAAACACCAGTAGACCCACAGCAGGACTTCTCTCCTAGCATCCGGCAAATGCCTGTTGGGCCCCTTAAGTCCAACCTAATCTAGCCTGTTGGGAAGACATCTGGAGACCAGAAGACTAGAATCAGGAAAGAGCAATCCGCCCCCGCCCCCATCCCAAACTTAGAGGCTGGGTGACTGAAACCACCCAGGGGTTAACGTGGACTGTGGACTCCGGACAATCTAGATTTTGAGCTGTGTTCTCTCCCTGGTGAGGACTTGGGACTCTTTGGGCCACAGGTCTATTAGGAAGGCCTGACCTGGCCTACTTCCCAAGCCCACTGCACTTCCTCAGCCCAGCCAGGGTGCTAAGCTGGCTATTTTTAGTCCCCAAGGACAAAGTAGTAAGGTCAAACCAGACCTGGAGATACTTGCCCCAGAGCCTTCCTACAAAAGCAGGCGGTGGTAAAACAATTTCAGCACAGCTGTGAATTTATCACCTCTCAACTGCAACATCTGAACCAGATGCATGCCCCTGGCCACTGGGGCAGCCCTGAAGTTGCAGAAAAAGCCCATTTTTTGGTCCTTTTGCCCGAGGGGATTAAAAGACAGAAGGAGGGGGCACCTGGGTGGCTCAGTCAGTTAAGCATCCAACCCTTGATTTCGACTCAGGTCATGATCTTATGGTTCAAGCCCCATGTCAGGCTCTGTGCTGATAGTGCAGAACCTGCTTGAGAGTTTCTCTCTCTGCACCCCCCCCAACGCCCTCAAAATAAATAAACTTTAAAAAAAAACATAAGGAAAAAAAAGACGGAAGGAGGATCAGAAGTGTTACATATGCATCTCTTTCCTTGGGAAACAGCTTTATTTACAAAACAGATCTAAAATAAGAACTTGAAATGACAAGCCCTTGGGAACTGTGGGAGAGCTGGCTCTTGGGGACCATATGTGAAGCCCAAGCATCCAGACAAGGAGCTGAAAGGAGGGCCAGGTGTGTGAGGGGGACCTAAAATTTGAACTCCTTGTATTTCTTGCTGCCCCCACGGCTGTCCTGGGGCTGAGCTTTCCGTTTCTTTTGCTGGAAGAGAGAAAGAGAAACAGGTTACAAGTGAAACAACCCACTGATCCCCAAGACAAGGGTGGGCAGCCTGACTCAGCCACAGAGCTCTGTGGAAAAAGCGCTAAAACTGGATTCTCAGACTTGGATGAGTTCCCCTCCCTGTGCCTTCGTTTCATCTTCCTTAAAGAGGGCAGCCCACCAGAGGATTTCTGAGGTTTCCAGCATCAGGGAAGCTCAGGGCAGCAGACAAAGAGGACACCACTCCACTGAAAAAGGAGTCCCTGGTACCAGTCCCTGCTCACACCCAGCCGGGTTCCCCTGTGACCTCCTACCTTCTGTTTGGCAGCATGCTCGGCCACCATGTCACTGAAGTCTTCCTTCTCCACCTGTGCCTGCTGCTCCCGCACATGCTCCTCGTACTTCTGGGTCATGGCCATGGGATCCAGCTCCAACTCTTCAGGTGCCAGGGCTACTTCCACACCTTGCAGCTCGGGAGCCGGGCCCTTCCGGCTCATAACCTAGAAGAGGGATCAGGGTCTTGTCATCTACAGAGAGGCTTAGAAGACTTAGTTTCTGTCCCCTTTTCCAGCCCCCAAGAGTACTCACCGTGGACATGTCATAGATATGGGTTGATCCCATCATGGCTCCCCCAACAGTGGCCGTTCTCTTCTCTGGCAACACAGTGAACAGCTGAGGTGTCTCACTTCTGCAGAGGACAAGGGGGTCAGGCCCAAAAAGGAAGGGACAGCAGGGTTTCCAGAAAAGGAAGCAAAAAGAACATGAGCAGCACCTCCACACAGCTACCCGAAGAGATTCCAAGACACCCAGAGGGAAAACTATGCCTAGGCTGCCTCTACAGTCTTGGGAGACCCACAAGAGGAAAGGACTGGGTCAGTGGGGAGAGGGGTGGGACGGCGCTGATTCTAGGGAATACAGCCTGGAAGGGATACAGACGCTGAGTTAAGGGACCCCCTGAACCAAGTTTAGAGGATCAGAGACCAAGATTCCCACATGTAAAGAAGGGCTAAGGGTCAGGCTTAATGTTTCCAAAAGAAGTCTGGTACAGAGAAGATGGCAAGAGAGAAGATACTATAATAGCCCCCCCACCCAAAGTTGTACCTGGGGTTCTAACACAGAGAACTTGAACTTCCAGTACTTCCTAGGGTGCAAGAGCCATCCGAGCCGGTCTTATCTAATCCCTGTTCCCTATACTCCAACCACAGTACCCTTCTTTCTTTTCTTCCTTGAAGATGCAAAGGCTGAGACGTCTGCTTCTGAAGAAGGAGTAACAGGGACCAGATTTACCCTCCCGCCTGCAACAACCAAGGATGGGCAGAGCACATGAAACAACGGGCTTCGAGTCCCCGGACATGGTTACGAGTAATAAATGGGAGCAACTCAGGAGTCAGGAAGCAAATGAGGTGCATCCTTCGGCTGCCCTGTCTGCTGCAGTGACAGAGTCTGCGGGCCATGACACAGGAGGAGGAACCCATGTCGAGCCCAGAGGATGTCGTGGGCTGAAGGGATGAAGCCCAAAGTCAGAGAGACCAAGGCAGCTAGAGATCACAGCACAGAGTCTCAGGGAAAAGACAGCAGCACAGACTTGAGAACTCAAGAGACCTAAAGAGGGTCCTCCTCAAATACTCACGGGAGTACTACGTATGAGGAAAGTACCAGAGCCAGGGAAAGAACCACCTATGAAAATCAAGACTTAAGAGAATCACACTGTTTCCAAGTACCTTGATGGTGTTCCTGAACAGAGATGAAGAGTTTAGAAATACAAAGGAGGGGCACCTGGGTGCCTCAGTAGCTTAAGTGTCCGACTTGAGCTCAGGTCATGATCTCACCATTTGTGAGTTCGAGCCCCGCATCAGGCTCTGTGCTGACAGCTCAGAGCCTGGAGCCTGCTTTGGATTCTGTGTCTCCCTCTATCTCTGCCCATCCCTGCTCATACTCTCTCTCTCTCTCTCTTAAAAATAAATAAAACATTTTTAAATTAAAAAAAAAAAGAAAAGAAAAAAATACAAAAGAACCCTGGGCCCAACAAGTTTGGCCAATTTCACCAAATTTGGCCTTCAAACAAAAGTAAACAAGCATGCAAAGCAGCAAAAACCACAATCCTTAATGAGGAAAATAATTCATCAATTTAAAGCACCCCAGAACTGGCATGTTATTATAACCATATGCCATATGTTCAAAAATAGACACACAGCACATATGAAAAGATCCAAATCATATGGCTAGAGATGAAAACTACATTGGATGGGATTACTGTCAGATTAGAAACCGCAGAAAAAAATATTAGCAAACTTGAAAAAACAGGAATAGAAATTTTCTAAAACGAAATACAAAGAGAAGAGAGCTATTTCCAAAATAAGCAGAGCATCAGTGACCTGAACGGCAACTTCAAGAGGTCTGACACATGTATAACTGGAGTTGCCAAAGGAGAGGAGAAAGCAAAGGGAACAGAAACTATATTTGCAGAAATAATGGCCAGATTCTTTCCAAAATTCATAAAAATGATTAACTCACAAATTTAAGATGCTTTCCAAACCCCACGCAAAGAAACATGAACAAAACTATGCCACACCCCACAGAATTAAATTATTCAAAACAGCAAAAGAGAAAATCTTAAAAGCTGCCAGAAGAAAGAGGACACATTACATACAGAATAAAGGAAGGAAAACAGACTTCTCGTCAGAAGCAATGTAAGAATGACACCACAGCAACATCTTTAAATTATTGAAAGAAAAAATTAAAAAACCACTGTCAACCTAGAATCCTATACCTGGCCAAAATCTTCCAAAAATCTTTGAGGGGCACTTGGGTGGTTCGGTCGGTTAAGCCTCCAACTTCGGCTCAGGCCAGGATCTCACAGTTCATGGGTTCGAGTCCCCACATCGGGCTCTATGCTGACAGCTGAGTCTGGAGCCTGATTCAGAATCTGTGTCTCCCTCTTTCTCTACCCCTCCTCCTGCTTGCCCTCTGTCTCTCTCTCAAAAATAAACATTAAAAAAAAATCTTGGGGCGCCTGGGTGGCTCAGTAGGTTAAGCGTCCAATTTCAACTCAGGTCATGATCTCACTATTCGCGAGTTCAAGCCCCGCATCGGGCTCTGTGTTGAAAGCTCAGAGCCTAGAGCCTGGAGCCTGCTTTGGATTCTGTGTCTCCCTCTCTCTCTCTGCCCCTGCCCCACTCATGCTGTCTCTCTTTCTCAAAAATAAACATTAAGGGGCGCCTGGGTGGCTCAATTGGTTAAGTGTCCGGCTTTGGCTCAGGTTATGATCTCACGGTTCGTGGGTTCGAGCCCCGCATCAGGCTCTGTGCTAAGACCTAGCTCGGAGCCTGGAGCCTGTCTTTGGATTCTGTGACTCCCTCTCTCTCTCTGACTCTCCCCTGCTCATGCTGTCTCTATCTCTCTCAAAAATAAATACATAATACATTTAAAAATAAATAAACATTTAAAAAATCTTTTGAAAGGACAAGTGAAGAAGTTATGAGACTGCCAACGCTTGAATGAATTCAGGACCAGCAGATACAAAAGAAATGCTCAAGGAAGCCTTTGTATACAAAGAAATGAAAAAACACTGAAAATGGTAATGACATAGCTTAATACATGACTAATATGTAAATCTCACTAAAAGATAACTTAAAAAAAAAGATAACTGGCCTTTTCAACAAAAATAACCACACAGCATAGGATTTATAACATATATGGTAAAAAGGGTGACAACAGTGCAAAGGCTAGGAAGAGAGAACCGGCAGTGTGCTGTTGTTAGGTGCTTACTACCCCACAGAAGCAGCATACCACCTGAAGGCAGACTGTGATAAAGATGGATATTATAAACCCTACAGCAACCACTAAGAATAACAAGACAGAACTTTACAGTTAGTAAGTCAACAACAGAGATAAAACGGAGTCATAAAAAGCTGTTCTATTGGGGCACCTGGGTGGCTCCGTCGGTTAAGCGTCCGTCTTCAGCTCATGTCATGATCTCGCTGTTCATGAGTTTGAGCCCCACGTCAGGCTCTGTGCTGACAGCTCAGAGCCTGGAGCCTGCTTAGGTTCTGTGTCTCCCTCTCTCTCTGCCCCTCCCCACTCCCTCTCTCTCACTCTCAAAAATAAACACTAAAAAAATATTTTTTTAATATTCTATTAACCTAAAACGTAGGAAAATGGAACAAAGAACAGAACGGGCAAAAAAGATCATCTCATGGAAAAGGGGTCAATTCATGAAGAAGACTAGACAATCCTACACATTTCTGCCCCTCATAAGAGAGGTTCCGTGGCAAGACCATGTGAAACCCATGCCGATCTTAGGCACTTCCGGTTCCTCCTGCCCCAGATCACCCTGTGGCTGGCTCTTTCCTAACATTCAGCTCTCAGCTCAAATACCTCAGCAAGGCCTTGCCAAAGACCTCCCCACCACCCAAATCCCTCTATATCCCATTATCTAGTTTACTTTGCTCTACCATCCTGTCCCCATCTGAAATTACCTTGTCCTCTAATGAACTGCTTGCCTCGTGTTTTTCACTGCCTAGAGCAGTGCCTGGTGTTCAAAAATCGATTCACAAGGGAAGAAAAGGGGGGACAAGTCAGCTGGCCAACCCAGAGGCTGAAAGGAAGACAAAGTCCTTCCCTCTCAGCCCTGCCTCGTTCCCTTACCCGTCCATCGCTTCTTCAATCTTCTTCTTCCTCAGCTCGATGAGTTCAGGGGTCTCCATTCCAGCCGGCACTGACGAGAACCCTCCAGGAGTGATGAGGCCACTTTGAAGAGAGAAAGAAGCTCTGGAGTAAGTAAAGAGAAGGCCCCCAGTGATGGGCTACTTCAGAGGCAGACCCTGCTCTCCCCACCTGTCCGCAGGGGTAATAAAGCCCGTCTCATCTGGTTTGTCTTCATCGCTCTCTTCCTCTTCCTCTTCTTCTGAAGACTCCTCATCAGATGGCTCCAGCTCCCCCCAAGGGGTCCTATCAATCTCTTCCTCCTCAGTCTTGGTCTGAAAGAGATCATTCATTCATTCAGCAAATGTTTACTATAAACCTACCATGTATCACGTTGTTGCAAACGGAAAGAATATAAAATGTAAACAGCCTCTGCTTAGGGAGAGCTCATATGCTAATGGGGGGCCTGCATCACACCTCAGGAAAATGCACACCCTTTTTCAGACCTGAACCTTCACAACACCCAGCTCCTCCCTGATAATGAAGCACCTGTCTCTAAACTTCATGACCTCAAGTAAGACAGTCACAGCGTTTACCTGAAATTCAGCTGCATTGGTTCCAAACACGTCACCGTAGAGTGGTTTCCCAGTCTCATCTACTGGAGGTTTGCCCCAGCCACCAGCATGGTACCCAAAGGAACAGCTCTGCAAGAGAGGAAATGCAAGTCCGTTCTGCTCCTAAGCTCCAAAACAAACACTGAAGCCCTAGAGAAAAGTCACACTACGAAGTATAGAAACTAGCGCTTGGCAACTCTGGAAAATATGATTTCGGAGAAGAAGTAAATGTCGTAAAGCATTACAAAGCAAAAGTAATAAGCCACAAAAATCCAGACACAAGAGGATGGGAGAGGGGAGACAGAAAGGAGACTACTAGCCTCAGCCTTCGTGGCAGAGCCCAGGCTGTCTGAAACTAAAAAAGGTACTTTCAAAAACAGGAGTCTAACTTCTTCCTCGTTTTTTCCTAACTTTGAAAAGCTTATAGAATCTACTTCTTTAAAGGGACAGAAATTGGGGTGCCTGGGTGGCTCAGTTGCTTGAGCATCCGACTCTCCTTTTTTTAAAGACAAAGAGTGAGCATGCACAAGCAGGGGAGAGAGAAGAGGGAAAGAGAGAGAGAACACCACACAGGCTCCACACTCAGTGCAGAGCCTGACATGGTGCTCGATCCCACAACCCTGGGATCTTGACCCGAGCCAAAATCAACAGTAGGACACTCAAACCAACGAAGCCACCCGGTTACCCCAGAGCATGCATCCGTGCTGAGCATGGAGCCTATTTGGAATTCTCTCTCTCCCTTTTCCTCTCTTCTCAGCTCTCACATGCTCTCCCTCTTTCTCTCTCTCTCTAAAAAATAGATAGATGGATAAAGAGAAATTTTTTTAAACGTTTATTTATTTTTGAGAGAGAGACAGAGTGCAAGTAGGGGAGGGGCAGACACAGAATCTGAAGCAGGCTCCAGGCTCCGAGCTGTCAGCACAGAACCTGATGCTGGGCTCAAACTCCCAAAGCGTGAGATCATGACCTGAGCTGAAGTCGGATGCTTAACTGAATGAGCCACCCAGGCGCCCCCAAGGCAGAAATTTTTATCTGAAGTTTAACAAGTCCTTCTTTTTCACTTTAATGAGTTTGCTATCTATTAAAAATTTTTAAATTTAATACTTCGTGTTTAAAAATGAAAACTTAAGGGGCGCCTGGGTGGCTTAGTCGGTTAGGCGTCCGACTTTCACTTAGGTCATGATCTCGCGGTTCGTGGGTTCGAGCCCCGCGTCGGGCTCTGTGCTGACTGCCAGCTCAGAGCCTGGAGCCTGTTTCAGTCTGTGACTCCCTCTCTCTCTGACCCTCCCCTGCTCACACTGTCTCTCTCTCTCCTAGAAATAAATAAAAACATTTAAAAAAAAAAAAAATGAAAACTTAATACCATTCGTGAAATAAAATTATTTCTATCAGTTATGTATCAGAAACACACTCACCAAATTTTCAATCTGATTCTTTCTGAGTGGTGAAATTATGGGTGATTTCTTTTCATCTTTGAACTTGTTAAATCTGATAGACTATTTTACTATGAGCATGTCAGATTTTTTGAAAAAGAAACACTATTACTCTTTTGGGGGGGAGAGAGAGAGAAAGAGAGAGAGAGGGAGAGACGTGGTGGGATGTGAAAAGGAACAAACAAACAAAAAAAATCATCCTCTAGTTAAAAAAGCAGGGGCAGCTAAAAATGAAAGGACAGTGTTCACCTCGGGGATGGGGGAGTTCAGTCCAGGAATTTTCAGGTTAGGGTACGACGGGGGTGGTCCATATCGCTGCATGGCAATCAGCCACGGGGGAGGGACCTTGTGGGCGTTCTGCGAGAAAAAGAGAAGAGGATATCGTCTGCCCAACCCTGTCCTTTGTCTCCCTTCTGCCCCAATTCCCACCCTCTTCTCGGCTTCCCCTGTCAAGGTAACTGGCACTCACGGGTCCTACTGGCATCCCCAAGGAAATCCTTAGCTCATCAGACAGATCTCCTGGCTTCTTCTCCTTCAGTCGTGTTTCAAACTCCTTCCCCTGAGAAAAGAGCAGAGCACACTGTTGTTACGAATGCCAGACACACATCGGGAGTTCAATGGCAAGAGGAGAAGAGAACAAAAGCGAGAAGTCCCAGTCCACACCAGGGACAAATGCCACTGAGGGCTGCTCAGCGCCTGCTGATTCTCGGCACTCCTCTCCCTGGCTTAAGTAGGAAAAAGAAATAAAGGCCAGGAAGGAGGGGAGACTCCCAGTGCTGACATTAACCCACGAGAAGAACATGGCCAGATTTAGGACCTGCTTTCTGAATTGGCCCCTCTGTCCCTAACCAATTATCACTTTTTAAAGACATAGTCTGAATGTCTCCTCCCAAAAACTACCTCATTTTAAGACTTCAAATTCCACTCCATCCAAGAGGAGTTAATGAACAATTCTAAGGCGGAAAGTAGGAGTCACTGCACCAGCTTAAAAAGCCTTCCCAACCAGGAGTCACACGGCCATGACCAAAAGGCCGAGCCCTTCCTCCCCAGTCCCCAGAGGCCCCCAAACCTCATAGTACAGGTCCCCGTGGATGGTCAGTTTGGGCTTGGTCTGCCACTTGAAGAACGCATCGTGCAGCTTCTGGTAGTCAATGTCAATCTTCCCCATCTTGGGCCGAACCTTCTCTCGCATTTTGGACTTCATGGTCTTCTGTTCTTCCTGTGGAGAAAGGCAGAAGATAGCAGAAGATAGGTCATAAAACGTATTCACCAAGTTTAACTCTTAACAGATCTGGTTCCTCACTCCCAAAGAGATAAAGGAAAACCTCATTTCTCTCATTCCAAAAGTCACCAAAAATCCTTCCTGTTCAAACCTCTCAAAATTACATACTCCAGGTGTGCCTGGGTGGCTCAGTCGGTTAAGTGTCCAACTTCCGCTCAGGTCATGATCTCACGGTTCATGGGTTCTAGCCCCCCATCAGGCTCTGTGCTGACAGCTAGCTCAGAGCCTGGAGCCTGTCTTAGGATTCTGTATCTCCCTCTCTCTCTGACCCTCCCCTGCTCACACTGTCTCTCTCAAAAATAAACAAAACACTAACAATTTTTTTTTAATTACATAATCCGTGTTGAGCAAAATAGGTGTATCATATAAAATCATCCTTAGCTACATATGTTGGTAAATATTTTATTTTTTTAAGCCATCTCATCAAGAGACTGACCTCATTAGCTGCCTCCAAGGAGAACTGGGTAACCACAGTCTAACTGGAAGGCAGTTTTTATTGTGTACTTTGGTACCTCCCGGACCTTTTGCAATACATTCAAGTATTACCTACTAAAGTAGGTAATACTCGATTTAACACTTAAACCTAAGAAGTGACACAACGCATCTCTAGCCACAAAATGTTATCAGGCTTGCATTGGTAACAGAAAACGGCAGACACAGCCAAAGGCAGCCTGCAGGAAAAGGAGTCACTGTGTGCGGAGAGCTCAGAGCTGGCAGTGCAGGCAGGGGACAAATGAGGAGACAAGGAGCAAACTGAGCCGTTCAGCCCGGAACACCAAGGGGAGGTCTGTCTACCCTTCACAAGTCAAAGTCTTTCTCTCCCACCCTGTGTCACATGCAGTGATGACTTCTGGAGAATGGATAATGAGACAATTAGGAAGCAGGTGGGTTTAGGGAACAAGATTCCTGATTTCAAATCAGGCCGCTGTTAAGGATGCGGCCCCCGCAAGGCAGGTCTGAGCCCTGCCCAGCGCCTCACCTTCTCCTGCAAGGCCTCCCGCATCTCCTGGATGCCTGTGCGTTTGATGAAGTCTGGCAGCTCGAAGGGGGGCTTCTCAATGCCTCGTTTGCCCTGTAGGTACTTGCGCTTAAAACACCAGTGGCGTGGCACGGGCACAGAATTCCGAGTGGCCTTGAGGTGAACCAAGAGCTTGGGGTCCTGCGCGGTGACATCATGCATCTCCACAACGTCAGGCCGAGCCACGAGCTGGAAAACACGGCAACGTGCCACTAGGAAGCCCCAGCGTCTCAGATCTAAAACTTTCTCTTTCTCTTCCTCAAAGGACACGTACCTAAGTCACCTAGGCCTCCTTCAAAACCCTCCACCCTATCCTCCAAACGAAACCCAGGTGGGTTTCTAGGAGCTCCTAATGAGGTACCCCAGCCAGGCTCCGGGCTCTGCTGGACCATCTCAGGTCTCACCTGCTTGAGTTCAGCCACAGTGAAGCGATTCATTCGGCGCAATTTTTTCTTAGACAACTTGGGGGCTTCGGGCTTCTTCTCCTAGAACAAAACCATCACTTCTTTTGAGCAAGACTATTAGGAGTGAACCACACTGCCCCTGCCCAGCTCCCCACAAAGGGCTTTTCCTTTCCAAGAGTTCACCATGGTCTCTTGTGGGACACGTCTCAGCCGCCCATCCCCCAGTGCCTCCCACCGGGGAGGGGGCCTCACCTGCTCATCATCGCTGCTATCATCATCGCTGTCTTTGTGCTCCTCCTCAAAGCCCTTCTTCTTGGGGGCTGCAGAATTCTCCAGTTTATCCAGTTTCTCTGGCTCCTTCTCCTTCTCCTTCTTCACGTCATCAGTGAGCTGAGGAGGCAGACAACATGGAGACCCCAGCCCTACATCCCTCCCTAGTCCCTCCCTGAACCCAGCACTGGAAAGATGCCCTCCTTACTCTGTCTTTCCCCACCCCTGCCCCTTCCCCTGCTCAGCTTTGCCCCTTCTGAGTACGGCGCTCCTTGTACCTTGAAAGCCTCGAAAATCCTCTTGAAGAAGATGAAGTTGGGCTCATAAATTTCCGGTTCTTCGGTCACATACTCAATTTCAACATCAGCTGCTGGGGAGTCAGAGCCACGGGACCGGGCTGACTCTTTCTCTCGGTCCCCAGAGCTCTCAGAGGATGCCCCCCGAACCCGCTGGGGCTTTTTCTTCTTCTTTCGGTTCCGACGCTTCCGATTTTTCTGCCAAAATAAGGAAAACCAACTGGGTCAGAGAATCTGAGTACTGTGCCTGCCCCTAATCTCCTTACCCAATATCCCCAAATACCTAAGAAAAGGGGCCTTGAAGTCAGGCTCCAAAGTTCTGCCCCTCTCAAACTGTGTGCCTTTCAGTAAATTACTGCATCTCTCAGAACCTTGGTTTTTGCAGCTATAAAAAGCAGGCATACGTAGTACTCTGAACTCCAAAGATTTATGGCAATTAAATGAAAAATATCCTTAAAATGCTTAGCACAGAACCTGGCACGAAATAGCAGCTACTACATGTTGAACACTTAGACCTGGTATTTAGTGCCCAAGTTCTGTCTCCTGACATTCCTTCCAGACTCGGCTCCATTCCATACCTCTTTCTTGGATACAGACACTGTGTCCTCCTCAGTCTCTGACGCTGACTGGCCCAGGGACGAGCGAGTGTCCGTTTCCATTTCCTCTTCCTCTGTAAGGGAGGAAGGTGGCCATCAGACTCCTCACACCAGTAACCCTGCCACTCGCCCGCAGTGACTCCTCTTTACCAAGAGCCAGTTTCTCTGTCACATTCTCCGTGGGGAAGGGATGGAAGAATGCAGGCTCGGCCTCAGCCTCTCCAGGACCCGTCCCTGCGGTCCGCGGGACACAACACACTCACCCTGTTGAGAATTCATCTCTTCCTGGCGGCTCTCCTTCAGCTGCAGGATCTTTTCCAAGGCCTGGGGGATCTTGGGTCCCACGGAGGGGTCGTCCATCTGCAACAGACAACCCAGGCAGAGGGGATGGTCTCAGGATTTCCACCTCTTGTACTAGAAAGGCTGCCGGCCAGATGACGTCAAGAGCAGAGAGCAACAACGCTGACTGGACCAAATCAGCCCTCAGCTCCCCTCAGAGGGACCTCAGAACCCTGCCCCAGAAAGGTCTCGCAGACCCTATTTCCTGCCATACCTCGATACACTTTAATTAAGTATGGCTTCCTCCGTCACCCCCAAACCCCGGAAGTCCTCCCATCTTTTCCCAGACCACACTCTCCTGTCCCTAGAAAGAAATCACCCATCTCACCTCTCTATTCTCATCTCCAGGCGGAGGCGGGGGACCACGAGGCCGGGGAACTGGGGCCCCCATGGGCAAAACAGTGGGAGTGGGGCCCACTGGAGCAGCAACTGTGAAAAGAAAGAAATCCAATGTCAAAAGAGACAAAACGTTCGTTTAAAAAATTACCTTCTTTAGGGGCACCTAAGCGGTTCCGTTGGTTAAGCACCCAACTCTTGATTTCGGCTCAGGTCATGACCTCACAACTCAAGAGTCTGAGCCCCACATCTGGTTCTGCGCTGACAGCATGGAGCCTGCTTGGGACTCCCTCTGCCACTCTCCCACCAATTCAAGTGTGAGTGCTCTCTCTCAAAACATAAATAATAAGTAAACATTAAAAAAAAATCCTCTTCTTTGCTAAAGGTCAGTGTGATAGCCACCTTTAGGGGAAAGGGTTAACAGGGAGCCAAGGAGAGCTGTTGGGGTGTTAGTAATGCTTTGGTTCTTGGTCCAGGCGCTGGTTATACGAGCTGTTCGGTTTTTAACAACTCACTGGACTGTATGCTAACAATATACATACTTTGTGCGGTATGTACCTACGTGTAAGAGTTTTCCATCGTGTTCCTTTCCCTTCCCTTCCACTTCCAAGGTCTTACCTCGAGGACCTAGAGGAGTGCGAACACCAATCTGGCCCAGGTCTTGTGGCGGCCGAGGGACTGGGGTGCCCATCTTGGCAATTTCCTGCTGCCGTTCCTGCTCCAAGAGCACAGCTGCCTACCAGAGACATGGAGTGAAGACACAGCTTGGAAATCCATAGGGCAGGCAGCCGCCGGCAAGTGCATTCTTTAAGTAACAGGCCCAAGGAGAACAATCAGGTACCACTTGAGTTGGGACAGTCTCACCACCTGCCCCCTTCTAGGCTGCTGATCCAAATGGAGGAGGCCTCTCATCAGAAAAAGAATCCCCTGGAAATATACCCAAAAAACCCCAGAGAACTCCTCGTTCCTAAAAGAAATTTAACATTTAGCTTCATACCGCCATCAACTTTCTAACAAAAGTTTTCTTTCCCCCAAAGAGGTTATTTTTATTTATTTTGAGAGAGAGAAAGAGAGGACACATGCGTGAGCACGCGCAAAAGCATGAGTGGCAGAGAAGCAGAGAGGAAGACAGAGAAGGCCAAGCAGGCTCCTTGCTGTCAATGCAGAGCCCAACGCGGGGTTCAGTCTCACAAACCATGAGATCATGACCTAAGCTGAAACCAAGAGTTGGACACAACCAACTGAGCCACCCATGTGCCCCAAGACATTAAGTTATCTTTAAGGAACAATAAATACTTTTCTTATACCTGCTCCTCAAGATCTAGCACAATCTTGGGAAAAAGAGCACTTTGTAAGTAATTCCACATCTGGTCCTATTAATGCTTATTTTCTAATACGATCAATAATCCACTGGGGAACAACTGAGAAAACCCATCTCTGGGACTGACTGTCTTATGCATCATTTCCTAACTTAAACCTCCACATTTAGTCTAAATCCCATACAAATGGCGAAGTTAATCCAAAGTCCTCCCCAAGGTACCTAAAACGATGTCACATGAGACTAATACAGATTAGCAAACTTTTTCTGTAACGGACTAGACAATAAATATCTCGGCCTATAGGAACCATTAAAAAGACTGTAATACACTCTTGATTTGTTTACCTTTTTTCTTAATAATCTTTTAAAGATAGATAAACTGGGGCACCTGGGTGGCTCAGTGAGTTGAGCGTCCAACTTCGGCTCAGGTCATGATCTCACAGTTTGAGAGTTTGAGCCCCGCATCAGGCTCACTGCTATCAGCGCAAAGCCTGCTGGGGATCCTCTGTCCCCCTCTCTCTGCCCCTGCCTCATTTGTGCTCTCTCTCAAAAAAAACCAAAAAACAAAAAACAAAAACATTAAAAAAAATTAAAGATAGATAAACTTTTTTGGGGGTGCCTAGGTGGCTCCAGATGAGCACCTAACTCTTGATTTCAGCTCAGGTCATGGTCTCACGTTCATGAGTTTCGAGCCCTGTGTCAGGCTCTGTGCAGACAGAGCACAGAGCAGAGCCTGCTTAGGATTTTCTCTCTCTCTCTGATCCTCCCGATCTCTCTCTCTCAAAAAGGACAAATAAACTTAAAAATATTTTTTAATAAATGAATAAAAAAAAAAACAAAGAAAAGAAAAACCATTCTTAACTTGCAAGCCATACAAAAACAAGTCACAGTCTGTCGTTTATCAACTCCTGGGTTCCAGAAAAGAGGGGATTATCAGGGAGATACTGGAACTTAAGGATGAGATGACCTCCACGGAAAACCTGGGTGCATCTTGCTTTGGACACTAAGCACTGCAAGTCACAGCCCATGGACTGGACCGTGAAGCCAAAGGATGGGTGGCATTACCCGCTTCTGCTGCTCCAAGAGTTCATGTTCCTTCAGTGAATGATCTCCCTGCTTCAAAAAGAAAACAAGCTCACATCAGCACCACCACCCCACAGGCCACACTGCCGCACTCTGCTTCCTGGGGTTCTTCCAGCCTAGTGCCCGTGTTCTAGTCTTCGGTCCAGACCTGCCCAGAAGGGTTGGCCCCAGGATCCAGCTGTCTCTGAGGCTCCATTTCCCCTATAGGACCCTGAGGAGACCCAGGCCCAGCAGCCATCTGTCCTACCTGCTTGGCACGCTCCTCTTGCTGCATCAGCAATGCCGCCTGCTGCTGTGCCAGCTTTAGCCGTTCCTCCTCTGACAGAGCCACAGGTTCACCCACCCGGAGAGGAGGTGGGGGCCCCAAGTTTGGTGGGCGGGGTCCAACTGCCATAGGAAAGCCAAGGCCAAGGCCTGGTGGAGGTGGTGGGGGTGGTGGAGGAGGTTGCAGAGGGGGGAGTCCCATGGGTGGCGGTGGCATGGGAATCCCAGAGAGCTGTGGGAAAAAACATGAACATAAACTAGGAAACCTTTATCTACTGCCGATATTTGCCAGGGATCTACTATGAGCCCTGGGATTCAAAGTCAAATAACAAACAGCTCTTGCATTCAAGGAAAGAATACTCTACGGTGATATCAATAAAAGAGAACGTTAACTTTCGGGCACCAAGCAATGAAAGCTATAGACTCTCTCCCCAGAAAAACAGGAGCACAGACTTTGCATACAATTTCAGGAGATTCAAGAACATCTCTAAAAGCCACCTGGGAACTCCTCATCCGACACACAGAAATCAACAAAACCCAAGAAAAAGTCATATCCTGGCTGAAAAGGGACATGGAAGTTGAAAAGACTTAAACACAAGAGCCAGTGTGTCCCAATAACTCCCTAAATATAGAGGGTGCGAAATCAAATCAGGGAGTGAGCCATGTCTCACTAAATAAAATGAGAACTGTGCCCTGGGAAGGCAAAATGGGATCTTTGCAGCAGAAGGAGGATCAAGTCTGGCTTCCCGACTATTTAAGCTGAACCTTAAGGGACAGATTTTGGAGAAACAGACACTGAGTAAGGAGGTAAGGATCAGGACCAACGGAAAACTGAAGAGCTCCCAAGTCTATCTCTGCATTACCTCTCTGCCTAATCTGTTAGTTGTACCCCCAAAACGCCTAATGTGAGAAGGGATCTCTGAACAGAAGGCATCTTACAAAGCACAATAGCTTCCTTACCTGTGCCGACATGGGAGGGGGAGCTGCTTTGTCCCCATCTTCACCTCTCAGAACCGGCCGATTCAGCACGATGCCAGTCTGCAAAAGAGTAAGAACTCCAGGTCAGTTCAAGAAGAGCCGTTCCACAAAACGACATTCATTCAACAAAATTTAACCAGAGCCTGTCTGCCAGATCTTGGGCTGGGTACTGTAGAGGACCGCCAGATACATAGAAACGACTACAACTGGTCAGATAATGACAAGAACAAGCAAAAACAGCAAGCCCCTGCTTGCTGAGTTTTGGTACATAAGGAACGAAGACCGAGTCGTGAGAGATCGTGAAGGCCTCCAGAACCTCGGCCTATCCTGCCGTCCCGCCGCCAACACTTACCTGGCGCGTGTAGCTCTGCAGCCGCTCCACCAGCTCCTCGCGACTCCCTGCTGGGCAAAGCACAGAACGAACGGGGTAGGTCAGGCCGAGCAGGCCCGTTCTGGCCAAGTCGGGCCCCAGCGGTCCGCCTCCGCCCCTCCCCGCTGCCTCTGGGTCTCCGGGGTAACCAAGCTCCGCTTCTCCCTAGGCCCACGCTGCCCTGACCCTTGACCTCCCGATCTCCTCACCCTGGATCGGAGCTCCGATCTCTGCCAATTTGGCCTGAAGCTCCTGGGCAGCCCAAGCGCCATAATGCCCAGGAGGCGGCGGCGGCGGCAGCTGCAACTCTCCTTTCGGAGGCTCGGGATGCTCGGCCGCCATCTTAGCCGCAGGAAGGCGCGCGACCAACCCGGAAGTTCGGGCCAGACCTGGTGCCCACTTGCCGGAACTTCCGGCAGCGTCTTACGCCACGTCCGCTGGAAGGTTGGCCGACCGTTCGGACTGAAGCCCACCTCCTTCGGATCTCCGAAGGTCTCTAGGCGGCCGGGCCGCGAAGCCTTCTGGGAGTCGTAGTACTCAGGTCCCGTTCTCTGAGGGTCCGACTCCGCGAGGACCGATCCGGCCTGAAGCACGGGGAACACAAGAACTGGAGCGTGGGCGGGGCTGTGGGGGGAGGTGGCCCCGCCCCAAGGGTGTGCTTTCTGCGTCAGACCCGCCCAAGCACAGATCTCCCAGCCTTCCGGCCCGACTCCGAACTCAGGCGTGAGAGGCCCGGACGCTTACGTTCCTCGGGGAGACCTAAAGGACTCATTCCCCCGGCGGCCGCGGATTGCGGGCGCCAAGCGGGAGGTTGCAGCCGATGCCTGTGATAAAACAGTATCTGATTGTCTGCCCGCCCACCCCCGGCCCACGGATGGATGAATGGGCTGAAAGAGGATCGGAGCCGGGAGAGGAACGGGCTGAGCTCCAGCTGCCGACCTGGGGGAAGGGCCACAGTAAAGCCCCTTTTTCCACCTATCAGACCGGCTCAAATGTCTCCGCTAAGCTTTCTCCCGCTTTCCTTTCTTTTCCTTCCTTGGAGCTCCCACAACATGTACAAACATCTGCCATTTGTCCTTAAAGTGTTGCCTCCCTTTCCCCACCTCCTCCGCAAGAACGTGGTCAGGGACCTGGTCTTTTTGCTGTCTGGCGTTCAAGAGGTGCATCCTAATGAATGAGGGGAAAAAACAAACAAAATGGTCTTTCGGGCGACAGGATTTGCGTCATTTTTAGTCCCGAAAATGAACTCCGGACCTTTTCTCCCCTCGTCTCCACCAGGCTACCAGAGGAGTCCGCTGCCTCTCTTACCCACCCCGCCACCACCTGAGGGAGGAATGAGCAGATGCCCCCTGCCTGTCCAGCATCCACCTTTCCCTATCCTGACCCAACAACTCAGTGTCTCTCCCCACCTCGGCCACTAGCTCTGAAGTCCCCTTCTCATTCTAGCCCTTCCCTGTCACTGACAGGCTCACTGCCTGTGTGACTGTGTGGTGTTGGGTGAGTGAGCTGGAAAACTCCAAATGGTCTCGTTTTCCACCCACACCCACACCCTTCATACCTTCTTTCTAGCATACTCCATTTCACTGATCCCCTCCAAAAACGGAAGTAGTTGAGAGCAGGGAAAAAATAATGGGGTGCCAGGTCGAGGGAAGGTGGGTTCAAGAGAAACAGAAAAGGACTGGGCCAGGAAGATTGCTCACATCATAGCCCTGGCTAGGAATTTCTCTTTCCTCCTGTCCAAGCCTCGATCCTTCCTCTTAAAATCAACATCACCATCCCATTCTACTGACAGTCCCAAAGGAGAAGCCAAACCCAGAAAGGACAGAAGGAATAACCGTGGTACTCTACCCTGCAGCTCATCAGCCCACTCACGCAGAGCCATTCTGACCCAGAGGAAGCATCTTTCTGCTCCCTGTAACTGGAGAGCTGCTGGCAGGTCATGTGAGGCCGGAGGGCTCTAGGCACGTGTACGTGCTGGGGAAGGTGACAGGGGTCTCTTGAGGCAGGATAAACTGATGTCTGATGAGTGAGGAGGTAATGCAGCTAGGGCCAGAAGGGGACAAGTGGGACCTCATCATAACAGCTCTGGGACCCAGGCAGGACAGAACCTCCCACTGTGCAGAGGGGGTAACTGGGAGGCAGAGAGAAGTTGACATTCCCAAGAGGCCAAACTGGGACCACAGGCAGTTCTCCTGATTCCAAGAGTCCCCATTCCCTTCACCCTCTTAACAAGGACCCTCATACAATAGCTACCTGTGTGGGGCTAGAATGGAATCCAGTTCCTTGCAAGTCCCAGTTTGGCTGGCTGTCCCACCTCCAGGCTCCTTGCCCTACTAGGTCAAGAGGGCAGGAGAAAGCAGGGGTCCATGAGAACCAATGAACTAAATGTGGTGTTGGTGTCTGCCATGACTTTGGGAGGTGCTGCTGCCCATCTCCAGGTGGGAGGAGTTAGGGCCTAAGAAGGGAGTAGAAAATTCACACACAGCCACACAGGAATTTACACACAGCCTTCACATGTATCATCTCTGCAGTCTCCAAGCAGCTCCAAGAGCAGCTCTCTATCCTAGAGCTCAAAATATCCAGGCCCAGGGAGTTGGCTCTGGACTCTGGGCCTTAAGTTCAACAAGGGTTGAACTTGGGTTCTCAGATTCCTAGTACAAAGCACGAAGGCTCTGGTCAGGAGCAAGTGAGTCCGGAGTCCTGCTGTAGGGTGGGAGAGGGTCAGCAGCAAGAGGACTGCCTCAGGGGCTGGAAGAAAAGGGTCCCCAGGGGAGGGGGTGCAGATGGGAGGAGCCCCCAGGCTGGAGCTGTGCTTCTCTGTTGGAAGTGGACCGAGGAGGAGGGCGGGAGCATGTGGATGCTGGTAAAGGCACCTGTGTCTCTAACTCCCCTAGAACCCACCAGGCCAGGGTCTCCCAGTAGAGCCCAGGAATGCTCAGCAATGGCCAGAGTATCCAGAAACCTTCCGGGCCTCAGTTTCCCCTTCTATAGAGGGCAAGATGCTGGCCACATTGCTGAACCTCTCTGCAACGTTGCCGGGCGATGCCCGCATCCGAGGACGCCACCCGGAGATTGTTCCCGGGCAGCCTTCGAGTCAGAGCTGCCCCCTCCCCTTCCCGCTCCCCTTCCCCTCCTCCTCCCCTGCACGCTGCCGG
>NW_027529432.1:2955262-2988298 GCF_008692635.1 Crocuta crocuta | reverse complement strand
CTCCGGTGTGCCCTGGGGGCGGGCGGCGGGCAGAGCGGAGAGGAGCGGAGCCGCCACCTGATCCCATCCAGGCGCGGAGAGGCGAGCGAACCGGCACTCGGCGCTCAGGGCCCCCGGCGCCCTCCGATCCGCATTGGATTTCGCGACAAGGGTTTGGAGATAGCGGCGACCACCCCAAACCCGGGTCGGAGGCAGAGCCCGCGGCGTAAGTACTGCAGTGGCCGGCGTGGGGCCGGGGGACTGGGGTGGACCGGACCGGGACGGGGTACGAGGGGTGGGCGGGAGAGTGTGGTGGGGGCCTAGCGCCTGGAGAGCACGGGGCGGGGGAGTGGGCGCGCTCTACCCCCGGGGAAGGAGAGAAGCCGGGGTGAGAGGGTGAGTCTGGCCTATCCCCCTATGGTGACCAGATCCTGGTGACCGGATCCCTGGGGTAGGTGGGGATGAAATTGAGGGAATGGGGGCCGGAGGGGCGGTAGCGATGGAGAAAGGAGGATGAAGGGAATTTGGAGGCAGGGATGACGTGGGGGTAGACGGCAAGTAGAGGGGGCTGGGGAGGACCTGGCAGCAGGCTGGGAGGAAAAAGGAAGGAAAAGAGAGAGGTGGAAAGATATTTGATCTCCTGAGCCACTAAACTGCAACCCCCTGAGCCCTTGGCCCCGTCCTCTCTCGTGCCCTGGGCAGTTTCCCTCACTGGGCTGTGCCATCTTCTAGTAAGGACAGAGTCTCCAGGTCATCTAATGGTCAGGGCTGGTGGTCCAAGCCTCTAAGAGCACCCATACTGGCCCTAAGCTGGGAGAGGAGAGAGAAAAGGGCTGTTTTGGGAGCAGATGGGTGTCCAGGCCAGTTTTCAAAGCTCTGCCTAGCTATACCATTTTTTTCCTTTGGTTCCCTGGAGAAAGGAAAGCAATTTGCAAAACCAGGCAGCAGCCTGAGGTAAATTGTTCTGACTAAAATTAGCACTGATATTCTGATGAGGCTGGGCATCCTGACCTGTCTGGGACAGCTGATGGAAACTCTCTCCACGTAGAAGACACAGGGGAGGCAGAGGGGTAGTTTGAAGCACACAAGGTGTAGGAGCCAGGGCCCCGGGAGACCGCCACCCACCCCACGCCAGCTTGCAGATTACAGAGGTTAGATCCAGCCCCAGCCAGCCCCCTCCCCGGGTGCCAGTGCCCTGACTCCATCTCCAGAGGAGCATCATGGAGAGAACTTGGCAAGGGAAGGGAGGCTGCCTGCAGTGTCCAAGGAGCACCCTCTCTCAGGACCTGGAATGTTTAGCCTGGCCGAGTGCCATCCGGAGGAGACAAGGTTACTGCTTTCAAATACCTGAAGGTCCGTCATGGAGAAAAATGATTCATGTGGTCTAAGACCGAAACACGAACCATCCTGTGGGCAGAAGGTGGAGGGGGACAAGCCAAGCAGGGCACTAACCACAGTAGGCGACCCTAGCTGTCCCAGAAACAACTTTTAGAAACAGCTGAGGCTGCTCAGAAACGGGCCAGGCTGTATCTGAAGGTGGTGAGCCTCCCGACACGGACGATGGCCAAGCAGAGACTGGTGCCCACCTTACAGGTGGTGTCCATGGAGTCCTTGTGCTAATGATGCCCTATTCCAAGGGGACCCTAGACAAGGGTCTGGCTGACTGGGTCCCCAGGGCTAAGACATGAAGGGGAGGGGGCTGAGGGAGACCACGGAGGAGACCGCCAAGCACCCTGCTGTCCTCTGCGTGGCCTGGTTGAAGCACTTCCCAGGGAGAGTCCCGGTGGCGCTCCCTCCAGACCTGACCTCCTTGGCCGACCCACAGTCCTCCGGGGATAGGACAGTTTTAGTGAGTTTAGCAGGGATGTGACTAGGTTGACTTCCCACTTTGCCCCCTTGGGAAACTCCCATCTTATCACCAAATCCTCTGGGCAAGAGGAGTGGCAGAGGCCACAGGCCGTGACTTCTCATGTAGGCTTCCTCACCCCGCCATGGCCAGCCTTCTCTGTCCTTAGCGATCCTTGCAAAGACAGCAGGGCCTCAGGCTTTCTCTGTTATGCCCTTGGTTGCCCTCTGTGGCGGACCCTTCACCCCCCTCGGCTCCGGGCAGATTAAGTCCGTCTGCGGGCTGGTGGGGGAAGCCAGGGGATGGGGCCTGGGGAGAAAGGAAAGGCCCAACCAGGACATCATTCCTCCCAAACAGGTTTAAATGTAATCCGGGATTACTGAGGGGAGAGGGAAAGGTGGTGGTAAAGAAGAGGGACTGGAAACCAAGCTTTAGGCCCCAAGGGGAAGTGATGGTCAAAAGTTTTTACATTCCCTCATCCCTCCTGGGACCCGGGTGTCCTAATTCCACATACGTGCCAATGGCCATAGGGTTCCAGGTGCCCTGTCCCCTTTCGAGAGGTGTGTGTGTGAGGCTGAAGCTGAACCCAGACCTGGAGACCGAAGCCCCCGAGACAGAGACGCCACCCTAGTGGGGAGACAGGCATTGCTGCTGAAGCTGCCTTTCCACTAGCACTGCCAAAGGCCAGGCTGCCCTTGAGCCAAGGCACTTGTGTGGGGACAGGTGACTGGCTGGAAACCAGGCCCTCCCTGCTTCCTCCTCTTGCTCTTGCCACTAACCTGGGATGGAGGCCCATCTTCTTCTGGAGAATCTCAGCAGGGCAACAAGCAGGAGCCCCCTCTCTATTCCCCACACCCCTACCCCTCTCCCCAGCCGCCATATCATGGCCTTGGCCGGGCACCGCTCACTGCAGAGTCAGCTGATGGAGTGGCCGGGGTTTCAGGTGTCTAGGGATGGAATCCAGATAGGGTTCTGGGATTTCAGCTCCTCCCTTTCTTTCTCTCATGGATTTATTGGTCTTGGGCCCTCAGGGCAGGAGCCAAGCTAGGAAGGCTCAGGGCTCAGAAGCACTCTACCAGAGTCCAGAGCAGGGAGGGAGAAATCCGTGTTCTGTGGAAGCAGCACACATTATGTCTAGGGGGATGGGCTTTGGAGCCAGAGAGAGAGCAGGTCTGAATCCTGATTCTGCCAACACTGTGTGACCAGGGACAAGTAGCGCCACAGCCACGTCTTAGAGCCTCAGTCTCCTTGTCTGTAAAATGGGGAATAATGCCTACGCTAGGGTGTGGTGGGGATTAAATGGAATTAAGTATGTAATAGTATACAGTACATCTAGTAAGCCTGCAATATTGATCCCTTGCCCATGTCAAGAGGCTCAAGAAGATATAGGTCCAGACAGTGGTTTCTGAGGACCTCGGTCTCTGGGGAGTCAAGACCGACTCTTGGCTGAAGCATTCAAGCAAGGAATCCTGGAGGAGGGAAACTCTGAATGGAGACTTCTGTGCTTTAAGCCAAGCGCTGGTGCTAAGGCAAGTCTACGTGGGGGCGGGGGAGAACAGAAACAAATGACCACAAGACAAAGACGAATTAGGACCAGGCAGAGAAGCTGAGACAGGGCTCAAAGGAGGCGTGGCTACTGCTTGAAGGGCTGGCCACACCCCAGAGCCTGTAATTCCACCCAAGACTAAGTTATCTAGAGCTGTGGAGATAGGGTCTTGGTAACAGGGAGGTAGGAATCGGATCTTCTCTGGCTTCTCTGCTCACCCCACCCTTTGGAGCTCTCCTTTGCAGCAGTCTTGCTGGGGCCCACAGCCCATCTCCTCTGCCCGCTGCAAACCTGTTTGCTTCCTTCTCCTGCCAGGCCTCTCAGGAATACTGGCCCTGCTACCAGAGCCCCAGGAGCCCCCATGAGTGCCGGCGAAGGGAGTCCTGGATAGCGAGGCCCCGGCTGGTCCAGGGGCGGGTACCCCATCATGCCACCCATCCTCCAGCACCTGCAGCAGGCCTCCAAGATGATGAACCGCAGGAAAATCCTGCTGCTGGTGCTAGGGTGCAGCACCTTAAGCCTCCTCATCCACCAGGGGGCACAGCTCAGCTGGTAAGGGGGCAGGGTGTCGGTGTATGGGCGGGACCCAGGGGAGTTGCGTTCTTGTCTGGTCAGCAACAGAACTGGGAGCTCTCCTTTCCATTCCTTCTATCTGCCAGAAGGGTCTGCCTTCTGCTGGGCTTTGTTCCTTCCCTCTATTTTTCTAAATTTTTTTTTTTAAGTGGGCTCTAAGCCCAACATGAAGCTTGAACTCATGACCCCAAGGACAAGTGTCGCATGCTGCACTGACTAAGCCACCCAAGGCACCCCTCCTCCCTCTATTCCAGTAGTGCTTTCCTGTAGATTCTCGGTAGATCCACACAACCTCCCGGGGCAGGGACTGGCCTTGAAAGGTTGCTTGAAGTCCTAGAGTCAGCCAGTGACTAAACTGGGATTCTAATCCCGTCCAAATGCTTCCCACGGCAGGCATCACAGTCTGAGCCGGCAGGCATCACAGTCTGAGCGCCTTCCCAGAGGACTGCAAATAACTTCTCATTACTTCTGCTGTGCTGGGCAAATCCCCTCACTCTTCTGAGCCTGTTCCCTCATCTATAAAATGGGAATGATGCTGTGTGTGACCCAGTTAGTCACCCTGATACAGGGTACGTGATGACTAACTGGACTCCCTTACCCTACTTCACGGTTCACTGTGTGAACCCAACAAACCCCTGCACCACTCAGGGCCTCAACTTTCCCATTTTCTACACGGCGTGCCCATGAGAATGGTGTGATTAGGCCCTGAATTGCTGGTCTTTCAGTAGGGCCTCTGTATAAATATTATCCTGAGCCCAAACCAGCCACAGATAAGAAATCTCAGTGGTGTTCTTAAAGCTGCTTAGAGTTGGGGCGCCTGGGTGGCTCAGTCGGTTAAGCATCCGACTTTGGCTCAGGTCATGATCTTATGGTTCGTGGGTTTGAGCTCCATGTCAGGCTCTGTTCTGACAACTAGCTCAGAGCCTGGAGCCTGCTTCAGATTCTGTGTCTCCCTCTCTCTCTGTGTGTTTAAATAAAATATTTTTTAAAAATATTTAAAAAAAAAAAGCTGCTTAGAGTTCTCCTCATTACGTGATGCTTAGGATAGAAAAGAAATAAGAGTAACTCAAAGTCTGCGGGGAACTTACAGGTCATCTGTAATCCCAAACACCCTTGTTTCAGGAATAAGGAAACAGAAATGAAAGCTTCATGAAGGCTAGGATTGTTGTCTGGTATTTGTACTAGCATGTTTCTTGAGCCTAGAACAGTGCCTGACACATAGATGCTAAAAACAAAGATCAAAAACCTTGTTGAATGAAGGAATGAGGCTCCAGAGGATTTAACAGAATCATATAACAGATTGCCTCAAAGCCCGTGCCACTCATCTATAAGATGAGGAGCCAAAGAGTAAAAATGAGAAAAAAAGAGAACAAGAGAATATGGTGACTTTGTTGAGTTGCCAGACAATGTAAATGACTTTCCTCCTTCAGGTCCTCAATTTCTGCATGTGTAGAAGAGACTTTCTCAAGGGTCTCCAAGGGCCTCTGTCCTTATATTAGTTTTCTATTTCTGTGTAACCAAATTACCTCAAAATTTAGCACCTGAAAACATCAAACATTTATCTTGGGGTGGCTGGGTGGTTTAAATGGTTAAGCATCATGCTCTTGATTTCAGCTCAGGTCATGAACTCACAGTTCATACGTTCAAGCCTTGCATCAGCCTCTGTGCTGACAGTACAGAGCCTGCTTGGGATTCTCTTTCTGTCTCTCTCTGCCTCTCCCCAACTCACGTTCTCTCTCTCTCTCAAAACAAATAAATAAACTTTAAAGATAATTTTAAAAAGACACTTATTATCTTGCTTCTGTGGGCCAGGAATTCAGGTGTGGCTTAGCTGGGTACCTCTGGCTCAAGGTCACGTGGCATTGCAATCAAGCTGGCTGCTAGGGATGCAGTCTCATCGGAAGGTCTGATCGGAAGTGCTCCCCTTCCAAGCTCATTCACACGGTTGGTTGCTGGCAACATTCAGTTCTTCAAGCAGGTTGAAAGAATGGGGGCCCAGTTCCTCAGGGACTGTTGCCCCTCAGTACTTCCCCATACAAGAGCTTGCTTCTCCTTGCATGAGTTACCCCAGAGAGAGAGACAGAGAGACCAAGATAGAGGCCACAGTCATTTTATAATGTAATCTCAGGAGTGGCATCCCATCATTTACGCCCTATTCTACTCCTCAGCATCATCAAGAAGTCCTGTTCATATTCATGGGGAGGGAAATACACAAGGGCGTGAATCCGCAGAGGCCAGCAGGGATCACTGGGGGTCACAGTAGAGGCCGCCTGGCATATCCCTCTATCGGCTCATGGGTACAGTCCGGGTTGGACCATTCTGTGGCCCATCTCACCATCCTTGCCGAGGGGCAGGGGTTGAGAAGCATCCCTCTCACACCCTCCCCCGCTGCACACCCCACGAACTCCGCAGGTACCCCAAGCTGTTTCCTCTGAGCTGCCCGCCTCTGCGGGACTCACCGCCGCGCCCCAAGCACATGACGGTGGCCTTCCTGAAGACGCACAAGACTGCGGGCACGACTGTGCAGAACATCCTGTTCCGATTCGCCGAGCGCCACAACCTGACGGTGGCCCTGCCGCACCCGAGCTGCGAGCACCAGTTCTGCTACCCGCGCAACTTCTCGGCGCACTTCGTGCACCCGGCCACGCGGCCGCCGCACGTGCTGGCCAGCCACCTGCGCTTCGACCGCGCCGAGCTCGAGCGCCTCATGCCGCCCGGCACCGTCTACGTCACCATCCTGCGCGAGCCGGCCGCCATGTTCGAGTCGCTCTTCAGCTACTACAACCAGTACTGCCCCGCCTTCCGGCGCGTGCCCAACGCGTCGCTCGAGGCCTTCCTGCGCGCGCCCGAGACCTACTACCGCGCGGGCGAGCACTTCGCCATGTTCGCGCACAACACGCTGGCCTACGACCTGGGCGGCGACAACGAGCGCAGCCCGCGCGATGACGCCGCCTACCTGGCGGGCCTCATCCGCCAGGTGGAGGAGGTCTTCTCGCTCGTCATGATCGCCGAGTACTTCGACGAGTCGCTGGTACTGCTGCGGCGCTTGCTGGCCTGGGACCTGGACGACGTGCTCTACGCCAAGCTCAACGCGCGCGCCGCCAGCTCGCGCCTCGCCGCNGTCCTGGACGAGCCCCCGCCGCGGCCCATCCGGGCGCTGCCCCGCGGCCTCCAAGGCCACTGAGCTCTCAAGAGTCTGGGGCCCTTCCCTGCCTGGGACTGCCCCCGGCACCCGCCTCACCGGGGCCTCTCCTGCTCAGTACTTGGGGCCTCGTCTCCCTATCTGAGCCGGCCTCCCTGGGATGGGTTGAACCCCGCCTTCGTGGAGGGTGCTGATAGGCCCGATCGAGCCCCGGGCCACCCTCTTCTCCTCCCTAACTGGCTGGCCCCTTTGACGAGAGGTCTGAGGCCTGACCAGAACTGCCCACCCTGCCTTTTTTCTATGGGTTGAGCCCCACCTGTCTTTTTCAAGCGGGTGAGCCCAGGGGTCAGAGACCCCCCACACCATCTGTCTTCCAGGTTCCACCCTCCCCGAAGACCTAAGCTGCTCCCAGACTCCCAGAACCAAGAGTTCTTGGGTTGGGCTTTTTGTTTGGTTTTTCATTTTCTTTTTCTTTTTTTTTCTTTTTTAATAAAATGTCTTCAAAAGGCACAGGTTGTTTGTCAGTCATTGAAAGGCAGATTTCCCACGTTTGAGGATGAGGCAGATGCCCAAGAATAGCAGCTGTGACTGTCACCATAAGGAAGGGGGCCCAGGCTCAACCGAGCTCCTCCGCTGCCCTTCCCAGACGCTTGCAAGTCTTATCAGCCTCTTCAGTGACTGGGCTCACCGAGGCAGACTGGCCACTGGCTACTTATTTCCTTTGAGAACATCCAAATCATTCCTTTTCATTCAATTCAGCCCCACTTACTGAACGTTGTCTCTAATTTGGGGACATAGGTGAGCAAGGCAGATAGGGTCCATGGGCCTCATAGGGCTCGTGGGGAGACATTGGAACTGGAGTGGGGCACGTAAACTGAAGGAGGGTCTAGAATTGGGTAGACGGAAGCACTTCAGGCTTCAGAGGGAAACACTGCTATCAGTTCCTTTTTATTTTATTTTTCACAGAGACAATTGTTGAGCTGTTTGGAAAAGAGAGATTGCAATGGTTAGTTGACAGTTTGGATGACAGTCCCTGGGCTTGAAAAGCAGCTGCTTTTAGAGCACCCCACTTTTTACCAGTAGAACTCTGGAAAAGGCAAAAGAATGCAGACACTCAAAGTCACGATTAGGTTTCTGGCGTTAAGCAGCAGTAAAGAATTGCACTCAACTCGAAGTCATCTATACAAAGAAAATCATGGTCTGACTCCCAGCCAAGAAGGTGCCTGTCTGCCACTGCCCACCTCCAGCTCTCAGCCTCTCTGATCATACCTTTGCCAAGAATATCCTTCACCTTGTCTTGCGCCCTCCTAGAAAATTCAGACTTGCCTTTAAGTTCTGCCTTGATAGACCTCCCCTGCTTTCCCAGATTGTCAGGCTGGTGGGGTTTTTTTTTTGTTTGTTTGTTTGTTTGTTTTGTTTTGTTTTATCAATGTTGCCCTGCTTCAGCAGAGAGCACAGTTCAGGATTCAAGAACTAACTGGAAGCATCTAGAATCAGGCCCTGGAAGAGGGTTTCTCTGTAGAAGCAAAGGCAGACCCTAAGTAGGCACCAAATCAAGTATTAGCCTTCAGTGACTAAGCAGGGGTGGGGTGGGGTGGGGTGGAGTGGGGGCCCTCTGGGACTCCTTGATCCAAACATTCCCAGCTTCAGCTACAGGGAACAGGCTCTAGCCCCTGGGTCCCAATGTCTTGCAGAGAGGCTTCTTCCATCAACACACATGTGGTACTGCCCACTCTACTCATGTCCAGAGCTGGGCAGTGGATGAAATGTGGTCGCTGCACCCAAGGAGTTCACCATAAGGTCTGGGACCAATGTGTAAGCAGCTGGGTGACGATGACTTAATGGAGGCACTTATGTGCTTTAAAGTTCAAACCATGACCCTGCCACCTACTGGTTACATAACCTTGGTCCTAGCTCTTGCGCCTCACTTTCCTCACCTATGAAATGAACCATTTCAGTCCTGAGTTTTGTGAGCAAGATTTGAGATAAGGCGCTTAGCACAATGCCTGGCACATGGAAAGGTTCCCAAAGCTGCAGGTCTGGCGTCATCAGGGCTCCTCCTGGATGGACACCTTTCATGTAGTTGTCACAGTTTGGCACACGTATTCCAAGAATTTCCTGGCACATGGAAGAAAGCATTTTGAGATAAGGGTGCCTTTTTCTACTTTGCTCAAAGCACTGTAGGGGCAAGCAGCAGCCTTGATATATAGGATTATAGAAAGATGTGTAAAGTATCTCCTGAGCCATTGGGAGAGGCTCCCTGGAGAAAGGCTGTTCCAACTAATAGTGACAGGGCAGAGTGCTCCAGACAGAGAACCATGCATGCCCCGGGTGTGAGACAGCTGGGGCCTCTGTGGGCCAGGTAGTGCTGGGCTACCCTGGTGGGAGAGGCACACCAGCACCAGCTTATGAAAGGCCCTGAATGTCCTGCTTAGAAGTTTGGATTGTCCTGTGTAGGACTCTGGAGTGAATGGAATGGCTGAGATGACCATCGAGGGAGGCTGGACTGTCCCCAGAGCAGAAGGGTCATGATCTCTCACCATCTGCAGCCCCTTTCTGGCTGGCGCAGCAGCGCACGTGTGGGGACCTTCGTTGTAGATGGAGAAGAGTCACTGAAACAGGCAGAGGAAGGGTCTCTAGTTGCAAATGCTACTGCAAATGCCAGAGAAGCAGAGTGGGGCTGCAGGGCTGTGTACCTGAGAAAGAGGCATCCCCCGGGGGCACCCAGATGAGGGGAAGGATAGGAGAAGGAGAGGCCCTGGGGGGGGGTGTGTGAAAATGGCAGCCCCTTTCTCAATCTTAGAGACCTGAGATTTGCTCCTCCGACCCAGAATGACTGCAAGAATTCTCCTCTCCAAAAGACCCCCCTGCACCTTCCAGTGGGCAAAGGACAGGACAAGACCAGCCTCCTCCATCCCCACTCTCTACTCCCATACAAATCTCATAGGATTTTCACAACACTCAAGCAACAGGGGAGCAGGAGACAGAGCCTAAAACCCCATTACAAATGGGAAGGCTGAGGGGTGCCTAGATGGCTCAGTTGTCTGAGCACCCAACTCTTGATTTCAGCTCAGGTCATGATTTCAGGTTGTGGGACCGAGCCCTATGTCAGTCACCACACTGAGTGTGGAGCCTGCCTAAGATTTTCTCTCTCCCTCCCTCTGCCCCTCTTCCCTGCTCTCTCTCTTTCTCTCTCCCTCCCTCTGCCCCTCTTCCCTGCTCTCTCTCTCTCTTCTCTCAGAAATAAATAAAACTTTTTTTTAATTTTAAATTAAAATTAAAATTAAAATTAATTAAAAAAAAAAAGACCAGTCCAGATTCAAGGGATGGGGAAATACATGGTATAGAGTCCCATTTCAAGGGGCATCATGGATAAGAGGGGGCTGTTTTTGCATTCAGTCTATCACATTACCTTCCCTTCTTTCCTCAACCAAAGGAGCTGTTCCTGATTCTGTGTTCATGTAGCAGTGCTAAGAAGCAAAACAAAACAAAACCTGTCATAAGCCCGTTGTTAAAATAAGAAATCTACAGAGACATTCGTTTATTTACCTTTGTTCACAAAGGGAGGAGGTGTGGACTGAACTTTAAGTTTCTTCTAACAAAGAAAATGACAGTTTGTGTATCTTTTAAAGTTACTTTTTAAAAATGTCTTTTCCAAGGGATACTTTGGATCAGCCAGGATTTGATCAGTGAAACGAAATTACTAGAGTGGTTATATACAATGAAGATGTGTTCTAAGAATAAGACCCTACATAATTGTGAGAGCTGATTATATAAGACTGTTGTCTTTTTATCTAATGCTGGAGCCAAAGACAGAAGCCAGGCAGTTGAGATGAATGTAAGGTGGAGAAGAGTAAGAAAAAACTGGCAGTTGTGAAGATGAGCTAGGTCTTACAGGATAGACCAGAACCCACATCAGTTCCTCTCTGCATGTCAGCTTCCAACTTTGATGATTCAGGTGACCTATAAAAGAAGCTAGCACTCTGTCAGGAAGCCATAGTTGCACCAGAACAGAAGTGACAGAAGATGGGGCACCTGGATGGCTCAGTTGGTTGGGCATCCAACTTCAGTTCAGGTCATGATCTCGTGGTTCGTGAGTTCGAGTCCCACGTCCAGCTCTGTGCTGACAGCTCAGAGCCTGGAGCCTGCTTCAGATTCTGTCTCTCTCTCTCTCTCTCTCTCTCTCTCTCTGCCCCTTCCCTGCTCACACTCTGTCTCAAAAATAAGTAAATGTTTAAAAAAAATTTTTTTAAGTGACAGAAATTGAAGGAAGATCCATAAGCCGGAAGAGCTGTAGAACATGCTGCCCCAGGCCAACAAGGTGACCCCCTAAATAAGGATCATCACAGATGAGTTGCAAATTACATCTGGCGCCCCCACACCAACCTTCCTAGTGGAAAAAAGGTGAAACAGCTCCTGTTTCACTTCTACTTTCCAAATCTTGCATCAAATGTCACTTGCACCCACACTAAGTCAGGACAATGCAGGGAAGAGAAGTCTGGAAAATATAGTTCCAGATTCACTACAATGGCACTGTACAAATTCACTGTAGTTTCCAATGTTAATTCGAATATTATTACCCGTGGAGACCAATTAGCACTGGAGGCCTTTAGAGGTTAAAGGCCACATTCCTAAGGCCCTCAGATTTGGGCCGTAGTTATTTCTCTCATCCCAGATTTTATTGTGATATTAATGCTCAGTAGCTGGCAGACTCTCCCATTGGTTTCCTGCTGCTCTACTGTGAGCTATTATGATTAAAAAAAAAAAAAAGGAGGGGGGCAAGTGGAAACCCCTGGAATTGTTTTCTCAGCCCTGACAAGTTAGAAACTAAAAACGGTACCAAAGCTGGAGAAAGTGCAGAGATTAGGGCCACTATTAATGATTCAAGAGAGGTATATCCTCTTATAACTTACCTATTTGACAGCAGAAAAGAAAACTTAATGATGTGGCAATGTTAATCACAGCTGCAATTCTACATTTAATATCTTTAAAAAATTTTTAATGTTTATTTGTTTTTGAGAGAGAGAGAGAGAGAGAGTGGGATGGAGGGACAGAGAGGGAGACACAGAATCTGAAGCAGGCTCCAGGCTCTGCACTGTCAGCACAGAGCCCAACGCAAGGCTTGAACCCATGAACCATGAGATCATGACCTGAGCTGAAGTGGACACTCAACTGACTGAGCCACCCAGGTGCCCCTATATTAGCTATTTTTATTGCAGAAAATCAATATAAATGCCAACAAGTGGTATGTGAAAGTAAATGTATAAGTAAATGCTTTCTTTTACATTCCCATGTATATGGGAAATTACAGTTTGTGTGTCCATACCACGGATAACTATCTGCCGTGTGAGTATCTGTTATAACAGTATTTACTGTCTTGACCCTGATTTAGGCCATTCTCCCATGAACTGCAAAAGTCCAGAGGGACTCTGACGGTCTTGAGAACACCATGCTGATAAACTCAGTTGATACCACACGCTAACTGGATGGTGAGTGGGAAAGAGTAAGCACCTTGGGTGCCTTAGACATATGTATGCCAGAGATACACCCTATGGGAGTTCAAGGACCTGACACATCAGGAGAGTTTCTAAGGGTCCAGAGGTCTGGGAAATGTTGGCTGTGTCTTCAAGTGAGAGACCAGTTGCTGCCCTTTACGCCATGCATTATGAAGAAAGAGGAGCAATGTACGGTGTATGCCTTCTGGATACTGGAGCCCACATGTATCATATTTGGGCAAGCTGCTCTGTCTCATTTCCTAGGTAATCTGCACATCTGACAACGTTAGGTTTGGATCTAAGAAAGGCTCTTCAAAAGTCCAGTCTGTGCTGCAAGCTGCCTGACTTAGGTGTCAGCTGAAGATGCCACGCGGAGACTCTTGTCAAGCCCCAAATGGGACCATCACAGCTAAGACCCTTGGAAATTGGGCTGTGGCTATCTTCTGATAGTGACTATTCTACATCTTTAAAAAGCAGCTTCTGGCTTGCTACTGGGACTTGGTAAAGACTGAATGCCTGATTTCTGGAACCCAAATATTCTGCAGATGTTATCTGACCCGCAGAATCATGAAACTGGATTTTCAGTTGCATCCCATTAGAAATTGAAGGGGTATAAATAATACCGGGCCCAAGCAGACCCAGAGGGCACAAATAAACCACACGACCCAGTGGCTCAGACTCCCATGGCACCTCTTTCTACTGTTTCCCTTCCTTTCCCTTGGTTTACACTCAAAGGTGTCAAGGAGATGAGGGAAAAGTATAAGCCTGCTTTACAGAAGGCTCTGCACAGTAGGCTAGTGATGACCAGAAGTAGACAGCGGCTTCCCCATTCACAGGTGGCCCTGAAAGTGGTGAAGGGACATCCTCACAGTGGGCAGAATGCTGGGCAATGCAGATATTATCCACTTTGTGTGGGAAGGAAAAAGGGCCCAAGGTGCAGATTTATGTGAACTCACGAGCAATATCTGATGGGCTGGCCATTTGCAGAGACTTGAACAAAGCACAACTGAGAACTTGATACCTTGATGGTCTGGGAGACAGGTGTATTGATGGCTTCTTAAAATGCTCACTAAATGGGAAGACATTTGTGTCCCATGTAAATTCCTATTAGAAGGCAATCAATGGAGGAGTCCTCAACCATTAGGTAAGATGACCCATCTTGTACATTCAGTCAGCATCTTTCCGTGACCAAACGAATGCTTTCCCAATGGACCCATGTACAAAGTGGGAAACCACCAGATTTCTATACGTGACAGGAGATTTTTCTGTGCTCTGTGTCCCAGATTTTACAGGATTTTTTTAAATTTTCAAAATAAAAAACTTTTACTGTGGTAAGATATATGTAATAAAGTTTACCAGTGAACCATGGTTAAGTGTACAATTTAGGGGTGTGGAGCACACTCACAGTGTCGGGTAACCACCACCACTGTTCATCCCCAGGACTTCTTCATCTTCCCAAACGGAATTTAGTAATAACTTCCCATTATCCCCTCCCCGTAGCCTCTGTTAACCACTATGCAACTTTCTGCCTCTGAATTTGCCTATTCTGGGTACCTCATTTAAGGGGAAGGGCACAATATTTGTTCTTTTGTGTCTGGCTTATTTCACTTAGCTAACTGTCTTCTGGGTTCATCAGAGTTGTAGCAAGTGTCCCAGTTCCTTCCTCTTTAAGGGTGAGTGTCATTCCATTATGTATATGTGTCACTTTTTGTTTATCCACCCATTTGTCCATGGATATATGTGCTGCTTCCGCCTTTGGCTGTTGTGGATAACGCTGCTGTGACACGGGCGTACGGGTGTCTATTCAAGTCCCTGCTTTTGATTCTTTGGTACCTACATGGAAGTAGAATTCTGGATCATATGACAAAGTTTTTTTTAAGTATTCTCAAGCAAAACAGTCTTTGTTTAACACAGTGAAACATTTTGCAGCATCGCTGATTTTCCATCCAAGAGTTTTTGACACTAGCGCCTCTCTGCGAAGAAAGCAGTATGTATGACAACATCAAGCTTTTGCTTGTTGGGTTTGGGTTGTGTTTTGTTTGTTTTAACAAGGGCAGTGAAAAGTCTTATGGGGCAAACCCTTCATGGGAATACCATCAGTTCAAACTGTAAGACAATTTTTCCAAGACAGACCATTTGAATCCATATATGAAGAAAACACTAAGTATAGCTTGGCTGTTTATTTCTTTGTTTGTCAAAGCAGTTTGCAGCACAAAAAGTTTCTTGATTATCGCCATCACTTACGTATCTTACACGTACTACTGTATAGCATAGCATTTATAGGTGAAATATGCGGACTTATCATCCTAGACAAAGAATCTGTTCTTTTTCAGTTTGTTTGTTTGTTAAATGTTTATTTATTTTGAGAGAGAGAAAGCAAGGAGGGACAGAGAGAGAGGGAGAGAGAGAAGCCCAAGCAGGCTCCATGCTCAGCTCAGAGCCTGACACAGGGCTTGAGCCCATGACTCTGGGACCATGAGCTGAGCTGAAATCAAGAGTCAGATGTTCAACTGACTGAGCTACCCAGCTGCACCCAACATGGAGCTCAAACTTACAACCCAGAGATCAAGAGTCGCATGCTCTTCTGACTGGGCCAGCCAGGCACCTCTTGGCTTTCAGTTTATTAACAAACAAACAGCTTTTCAGCATCATGTGATATTATCAATAAGTCAACTTTTCACTTTTTCATTCAGCATCATGCACTAGTATTTTAGTGACTAATTTCACATACTGGCATTATTAGGTTCTCTTTTCTAGGCAGTAAGTTCTGCTACCAAATTGTTCTTCAAGCCTTTTTACTGTATGTAACCTTTTAAATAAAAGCCTTGGGGCTCCGGGGTGGCTCAGTTAGTTGAGCATACGACTTCAGCTCAGGTCATGGTCTCACGGTTCACGGGTTTGAGCCCCATGTCTGGCTCTGTGCTGACAGCTCAGAGCCTGGAGCCTGCTTCACATTCTGTATCTCCTTCTTTCTCTGACCCTCCCCTGCTCATGCTGTCTCTCTCTCTCTCTCTCATTAATAAATAAAAAACATTAAAATAATTAAAATAAAAGCCTTAACTGTTTGCTTTGAGATACCAATTGGTAACAATTAGCTCATTTACTTGTCAAATGGATGTAATTTGTAGTTAAATTCTTTCCTTTTTTTTTAATTTTAAATGTTTATTTATTTGAGAGAGAGGGAGCAGGGGAGGGGCAGAGAGAGAAGGAGACACAGAATCCAGAGGAGGCTCCAGGCTCTGAGCTGTCAACATAGAGCCCGACGCGGGGCTCAAACTCACTAACCGTGAGATCATGCATGCATGACCTGAGCTGCAAGCAGATGCTTAACTGACTGAGCCACCCAGGCACCCCAGGTTCTTTTCAATATTACTGAAGCCATGCTGTCTTTGTACATTGTAATTCTTTACTAGGAACACTTACCAGATTTGTTCATAATCCTAAACTCCTCCTCTTTCATTTCATACCTCATAACAAAAAATCACCACACTGGACCATTAGACACATTTGTAAAACACAAATATTAATAAGATATACAAGAGTAAGGCGTAAAAAATAACTAAACAAGAAACATGCAAAAATATGAAATCAGGCTAAAATTCGCTTCTAACCTGCATAATCCATGTGTTATAGTGTGTATGTCGACAGCAAAGCCCCAGGGAGGCACCTGGCGTGTAAAAATGATCTGTTTAGAAGGAAAATTTCCTCTGATTTTCTATCATACCAAAAACTGTATCTGCTCCTGTAAGTCAGTCATCAGTGCATAAGGAGAGGTTGGGGGAGGTAATTCAGGAGGGCGAGACTAATGCCATCAGTCTTCATCTCCTCCTGTGCAGGCAACCCAGTATTCACAAATGATCAACAGATTTCCTGCGCTCACCTGGAAAACTAAGGAAAGGTTCCTGGATGAACACATTTCCACTGTGCATTGCCAGACGGGGCTGAACGACCTAGTGGTTTCTTAGGCTGCTTGGTGACTACCCATTGCTGAAAGCACTGGCATCACAGGGCACATTAAGTTCAAAAATAATGTTGTTGTTTTTATTTTTATTTAATTTTTTAATGTTTTATTTATTATTGAGACAGAGAGAAACAGAGCATGAGCAGGGAAGAGGCAGAGAGAGAGAGAGACAGAATCTGAAGCAGGCTCCAGGCTCTGAGCTGTCAGCACAGAGCCCAACGCGGGGCTCAAACCCACGAACTGTGAGATCATGACCTGAACCGAAGTCGGACGCTTAACTGACTGAGCCACCCAGGCGCCCCTGTTGTTGTTTTTAATCACAATCCACAATCCTTTACTTTAGAAACATGTCAAGAGCAGTTCTATGCTTCTGCAAAACCCGAGTTGAAAACTTTGCCCTAAAAGAGAAAAGAAAACTTTGCCCTAGAGTGTTGATCCTATCTGCTTCATATGTCCACACTGTAGTCCATGGGAAGCGAGAAATCGGAGTTTTATATGCTCAGCACAGGGCTGGATCCCACCATGACCTTGGATCACGACCTGAGCCAAAACCAACTAACTACTCAGGCGCTCTTGCCCAACACTTTAAACCCAAGACTGGGAAGTTCTCACATTGTCTCCGCTCTCTTTAGCCACATCTAGATGCAAAGTTCACTGGGAAGTGTACTGTCGATTTGAAAGGCCATGTACCCAGGAAGAAGAGAAGAATGGATTTGTGCTACAACTAGCACAAACTAGACAAACTTTCTTTGTCTGCTGTTAGCCATAGATACTGAGCCCCTTGAGGGCAAGAGCCATGTCTCTTTCATTCCTGGGAACGTGGTACCCAATGCCACTATGCACTTGACTGTGACCCGTGAGCTTTCAGAAGAGCTGCACTGGGCAGAATGAATTCAGTATATGTGAGAAGTAAGGGAGATGATTCATTTTCAAAAATACGAAATAAAAGCTGTGCTGTCTAGTTAACAATAGGTTTACAACCTATTAGAAATATGTGCGACACCCCCCACCCCCACCCCATCACAGTAGAATCCCAAACCCTTAGACACTTCATTTCCTGGTTCTTCCTCTCTCTGTTTTGCGTGCTTAGTTTTGTGGACTTTGCAATGAGCACACACCAAAGAACAGAGGGAGGAGGGACCGAAGTCTCTGCCTCACCTCAAGGGAATGTATATTTGTTCCAATCAGATTACTCTTTGCGTCACATGGGCATGGGCGCTCTCCGGGTAAGGCTGTAACCTCTGTAGTACTCAGCCAATGAGGAGCCAGGGGAGGGACTTAACATGCCAGGATAGAAATTGCCTGCTGTGCCCACCCCCTCCATTGTGCCTGTCCATAAGACACCCGCTCTTACAACAACGTTGATTAAAGCCTCGTTTCATTATGTTCCAAGTCTCTGCATCCCTCCTTTGATTGGGTCAGTGGGCTCATTTCTCACATGTACAGGAAAAGTTTTGCAGCGAATTTCAGCAGGAAGACAGGACAGCATGGTGGTTAAGGAGAAAGACTTTGGAGTTAGCACTGCCTTTAAATTTGTATTCACTGGGAACTCATATGTACTGAGCCACAGCACCTTCCTCTGTAAAATGGGATAATAATATCCATTGTGTGAGATTATTGTGAAGATTAAAGTACATGAAGTAGGTGCTCAATACAATAAATAATGCCAGATAGTTTTATTTTAGTAATAATGCAGGAGGGAGCTTTCCATAACTGAAGAATGGAGAGAATAGTAATACCAAATTAACATTTATTGTGCTTTATATAACTTAACTTTTTGATCCTATGAAATAGGTGTCATTATCTCCCTTTTACAGAAGAAACTGCGGCATAGGAATATTAAGCAATTAGCTCAAGGTCACTTACCTATTTACGCTGGAGCTAGGCAGTTTGAACCCCAGAGCCAACTGGTATCTAGGTAGGACTGCGGACCACATGTCCTCTTTCCACCAACAAGGTTAAAGCAACGGTCGGGGCGCCCAGCGTCACCTTGGACTTCTTTGTCCAGCTTTGCCATTGACTAGTGGGACACCTTAGGCCAATTCCTTCCCTTTTCTTCCTCTTTCTCTTTTTCTGTTTAAGTTTATTTCTTTATTTTGAGAGAGACAGTGTGCACACATGCAAGTGGGGGAGGAGCAGAGGACTGGGGGAAGAAAATCCCAAGCAGGTTTCACTCTGATAGTGTGGAGCCCAACACGGGGCTCAAACTCACAAACTGTGAGATTGTGACCTGAACCAAAATCAAGAGTCAGATGCTTAACCCACTGAGCCACTCGGTGTTCCTCTTTTCTTGCCTTCTTTCTTTTTTTAATCTTTTAAAACCATCATAAGTATATTCTTTAATCCCCATCATCTATTTAATGCATAACCATACCCACCTCCCCTCTTGTAACCATCAGTTTTGTTTTCTATAGTTAAGAGTCAATTTCTTGGTTTCTTTCTTTCTTTATTTTTTTTCCTGTATTCATTTGTTTTATTTCTTAAACTCTACATATAAGTGGGATTATTTGTTATTGCTTTTTCTCCGAATGACTTCTTTTGCTTAGCCTTCTCTTCTCTACCTCTATCCATATGCGACATAGCAAGATTTCATTCTTTTTTATATCTTTTTTATATAAAAGATACATAAATTATATTATATATATAATATCCTTTATCCATTCATCTGTCAGTGCACACTGGGATGCTTCCATAGTTTGGCTATTGTGAATAATGCTGCAATAAATATAGGGATGCATGTATCCCTTTTAAATAACAATTTTTTAATTTGGGGGTAAATACACAGTAGTGCAATTACTGGGTCATAGGGTAGTTCTATTTTTAATTTCTTGAGGAACTTCTTCCCATACTGTTTTCCACAGTGACTGTACCAGTTTGCATTACCACCAAGAATGCATGAGGGTTTATTTTTCGCCATATCTTAACCAACACTTGTTTCTTATGGTTTTTTTCATTCTTTTTTAAAAAATATTTTTTATTTATTTCTGAGAGAAGACATACAGCATGAGCAGAGGAGGGTCAGAGAGAGGAAGACACAGAATCTGAAGCAGGCTCCAAGCTCTGAGCTAGCCGTCAGCACAGAGCCCAACACGGGGCTCGAACCCATGAACCATGAGATCATGACCTGAGCTGAAGTCAGACACTCAACCAACTGAGCCACCCTGGCACCCCAGTTCTTTCTATATTTTGGATACTAATCCTTTATTAGATCTGTCATTTGCAAATATCTTCTCCCATTCAGTGGGTTGCCTTTTAGTTTTGCTGATTGTTTCCTTCACTATGCGGACATTTTTTGTTCTGATGTATTCCCAGTAGTTTATTTTTATTTCCTTTACCTCAGGAGACACATCTAGAAAAACGTTGCTATGGCTGATGTCAGAGAAATTACTGCCTGTGCTCTCTTCAAGGACTTTTACGATTTCAGGCCTCACATTTAGGTATTTAATTCATTTTTACTTTATTTTTGTGTCTGAGAAAAGGAAGTAGTTTGGTTTCATTCTTTTTTTTAATGTTTTATTTATTTATTTCTGAGAAAGAGAGACAGAGAAAGAGAGAGGGAGGCAGCATGAGCAGGGGACGGTCAGAGAGAGAGAGAGGGAGACACAGAATCTGAAATAGACTCCAAGCTCTGAGCTAGCTCTCAGCACAGAGCCCGACGCAGGTCTTGAACCCACAAACCACGAGATCATGACTGAGCCAAAGTCGGACGCTTAACCAACTGAGCCACCCAGGTGCCCCTCATTCTTTTACACGTTTCTATCTAGTTTTCCCAACACCATATGTTGAAAAGGCTGTATTTTTCCCATTGTATATTCATTCCTTGTTGGTTAAAGATTAATTGACCATATAGTTGTAGGTTTCTTTCTGAATTTTCTATTCTATTCCATTTATCTATAGGTCCATTTGCATGCCAGTACCATACTTTTAATTACAACAACTTTGTAATATAACTTGAAATGTGGAATTGTGATACCTCCAGTTTTGTTTTTCTTTCTCAAGATTGCTTTGACTTTCCAGGTTCTTTTGTGGTTCCATACAAGTTTTAGGATTCTCTGGTCCAGGTCTGTGAAAAATGCTGTTGGTATTTTGACAGGGATTGCATTAAATCTAGATTGTTTTGGGTAGTAGGCATTTTAACAATATTTGTCCTTCTAAACCATGAATGTGGAATGTTTTTCCACTTCTTTGAAATATCTTGAATTTCTTTCATCAGCGTTTTATAGTTTTCAGAGTACAGGTCTTTCACCTCTTTGGTTAAGTTTATTCCGAGACATTTTATTGTTTTCAGTGTAATTGTAAGCGGGATCGTTTTCTTGATGTCACTTTCTGCTGCATAATAATTTGGTATATAGGAATGCAACAGATTTCTGTACATTGATTTTGAATCTGAGACTTAATGAATTTATTTATTTTTATTTTTTTTAATGTTTTATTTATTTCTAGGAGAGAGAGAGAGAGACAGCATGAGCAGGGGAGGGTCAGAGAGAGAAGGAGACACAGACTCTGAAACAGGCTCCAGGCTCTGAGCTGGCAGTCAGCACAGAGCCCGATGCGGGGCTCGAACCCACGAACCGTGAGATCATGACCTAAGCGAAAGTCGTACGCTTAACCGACTAAGCCACTCAGGCGCCCCTGAGACTTAATGAATTTCTTTATCAGCTCTAGTACTTTTTTTGTGTGAGTTTTTAGGATTTTCTATATATGGTATCATGTCATCTGCAAATAGAGTTTTACTTCTTCCTTACCAACTTGGATACTTTGTATTTCTTTTTGTTGTCTGATTGCTGTCTAGTACTATGTTGAATAAAAGTGATAAGCGTGTGTATCTTTGTCTTGTTCCCAGCCTTAGGAGAAAAGCTCTCAGTTTTTTGTTTTTGATTTTGTTTTTTAATATTTTTATTTATTTATAGGAGAGAGAGAGAGACAGCGTGAGCAGGGGAGGGTCAGAGAGAGAGGGAGACACAGACTCTGAAACAGGCTCCAGGTTCTGAGCTGGCAGTCAGCACAGAGCCCGACGCGGGGCTCGAACCCACGAACCGCGAGATCATGACCTAAGTGAAAGTTGGACGCTTAACCGACTAAGCCACCCAGGCACCCCAGCTCTCAGTTTTTTACCATTGAGTATGATGTTGGCTGTGGGTTTTTCATAGAAGGCCTTTATTAGGTTAGGTATGTTTCCACTAGACCTACTTTGCAGGTTTTTATCATGAATGGAAGTGTACTTTGCCAAATGCTTTTACAGCATCTATTGAAATGATCAAATTGTGTTTAATCCTTTCTCTTATTGATGTGACATATCACATTATTTTGCAAATATTGAATCACCCTTGCATCCTGGGAATAAACCCCACTTGATTGTTATTAAAAACATGTTGTTGGTTGGGCACCTGGGTGGCTCAGTTGGTTGAACATCTGACTTCAGCTTAGGTCATGATCTCACAGTTCATGAGTTCAAGCCTTGCATTGGGCTCTATGCTAACAGCTTGGAGTCTGGAAACTGCTTCGGATTCTGTGTCTCCCTCTCTCTCTGCCCATCCCCTGCTCGCACTCTGTCTCTCTCTCTCAAAAAAAAAAAAAAAAAAACCAAACATTAAAAAAATTTATTATTGGATTCGGTTTGCTAATATTGTGTTAAGGATATTTGCATCTATACCCATCAGATATATTGGTGTCCTGTAGCTCTATTTTGTGTGTGTGGGTAGTGTCTTTATCTGGTTTTGGTGTCAGAATACTTCATAGAATGAATTCAGAAGTTTTCCTTCCTCTTCTATTTTTTGGAATAATTTGAGAAGAATACGTAGTAACTCTTCTTTGAATGTTTGATAGAATTTGCCTGTGAAGCTGGCTGGTCCTGGACTTTTGTTTGGGAGGAGTTGTGTTTTTTTGTTGTTGTTATTGTTTTAACTGCTTCAATGTCATTGTTGGTAATTGATGTCTTCAGACTTTCTATTTCTTCCTGCTTTAGTTTTGGTAGGTTAACATTTCTAGGAATTTACCCATTTCTTTTAAATTGTCCAATTTGTTGGCATGTAGCTTTTCATAATATTCTGTTACAATTGTTTGTATTTCTGTAGCGTTGGTTGTTATATCTCCTCTTTCATTAATGATTTCGTTTATTTAGGTCCTCTCTCTCTCTCACTCTAGCTCTCACTCTCACTAGAGGTTTATCCATTTTGTTGATCTTTTCAAAGAACCAGTTCCTGGTTTCACTGATATTCTATTGTTTTGTTTTGTTTTCAGTTTCTATATCATTTATTATTTCCTTCCTTTTGCTGGGTTTGGGTTTTGTTTGTCCTCTCCTAGCTCCTTTAGGTGTAAAGTTAGGTTCCTTGAGATTTTTCTTGTTTCTTGAGGTAGACCTGTAGTGCTATAAACTTTCCTTTTAGAACTACTTTTACTACCCAAAGATTTTGGACCATTGTGTTTCCATTTCCATTTGTTTCCATGTAATTTTTTAAAATGTTCTTTCTTTTTAGTAATCTCTACACCTAATGTGGGGCTCAGACTTACAACTCTGAGATCAAGAGTCATATACTCTTTTGATTGAGCAAGCCAGGTGCCCCTCTATGTAATTTTTTATTTCTTTTTTTTTATGTTTTATTTATTTCTAGGAGAGAGAGAGAGAGAGAGAGAGAGACAGCGTGAGCAGGGGAGGGTCAGAGAGAGAGGGAGATACAGAATCCGAAACAGGCTCCAGGCTCCGAGCTGGCAGTCAGCACAGAGCCCGACGCAGGGCTCGAACCCATGAACCGCGAGATCATGACCTAAGCAAAAGTCGGACGCTTAACTGACTAAGCCATCCAGGCGCCCCTTTTATTTCTTTTTTTAAATGTTTATTTATTTTGAAAGAGAAAGAGCATGAGCAGGGAGGGGCAGACAGAGAGAGAGAGAGAGAGAGAGAGAAAGAGAGAGAGAGAGAGAGAGAGAGAGAATCCCATACAGGATCTGCACTATCAGTGTAGAGACTAACGTGGGGCTCAAACTCATAAACCGTGAAATCATGACGTGAGCTAAAGTCCATAGTCAGATGCTCAAGCAACTGAGCCACCCAGGTGCCCCTTTTATTTATTTTTTGATTTCTTGGCTGATATATTCATTGTTTATTAGCATGTTATTTATCTCCGTGTATTTGTGGTCTTTCTAGATTTTTTTCTTGTAGTTGACTTCTAGTTTCATAGTGTTGTGGTCAGAAAAGACACGTGATATGACTTCAATTTTTTTGCATTTGTTGACACTTGTTTTGTGGCCTAATATGTGATCTATTCTGGAGAATGTTCCATGTGCACTTGAAAAGAATGTCTATTCTGCTGTTTTAGGATGGAATGTTCTGAATATGTCTGTAAAATCCATCTGATCTAGTGTGTAATTCAAGGCCATTGTTTCTTACTGATTTTCTTTTTGGATGATCTGTCCATCAATATAAGTGGAGCGTTAGGGCAACTGGGTGATTCAGTCAGTTAAGCATCCAACTTCAGCTCAGGTCATGATCTCACGGTTTGTGGGTTCAAACCCCATGTCAGGCTCTGTGCTGACTCCTCAGAGCCTGGAGACTGCTTTGGATTTTGTGTCTCCCTCTCTATACCCCTCCCCCACTCACACTCTGTCTCTCTCTGTCTCACTCTACAAAATAAATAAAACATTTAAAAAAATTTTAGGGGCACCTGGGTGGCTCAGTTGGTTGAGCATCCGACTTCAGCTTAGGTCATGATCTCATGGTTTGTGAGTTCGAGCCCCGCGACGGGCTCTATGCTGACAAATAGCTCAGAGCCTTGAGCCTGCCTCAGATTCTCTATCTCCCTCTCTCTCTGCCCCTCCCCTGCTCATGCTCTGCCTCTCTCTGTCTCTCAAAAATAAATAAATGTTAAAAAATTAAAAAAATTTTTAAATATAAGTGGGGTGTTAAAGTGCCCTACTATTATTGTATTAGTACCAATTATTTCCTTTGGGTTTATTATTAACTGTTTCTTTTATTTATTTTTTAATGTTTATTTATCTTAGAGGGAGAGAGAGAGACAGAGTGTGAGCAGGGGAGGGACAGAAAGAGAGGGAGACACAGAATCCATAGCAGGCTCCAGGCCCTGAGCTCTCAGCACAGAGCCTGACACAGGGCTCAAACCCCCCAGCCATGAGATCATGACCTGAGCCAAAGTAGGAGGCTTAACCAACTGAGCCACCCAGGCGCCCCTGTTATTAACTGTTTTATGTATTTAGGTGCTTTCATGTTGGATGCATATTTACAATTGTTATATCTTCTTGTTGGATTGTCCCATTTATTATTATATGGTGTCCTTTGTCTCTTGTCACAGTCTTTGTTTTAAAATCTCTTTGGTCACAAGTATTGGTAATACGCATTGCTACCCCACTTTCTTTTGATATCTATTTGCATGATGAATGTTTCTCCATCCCTTAACTTTCTTTCTTTCTTTTTTTAAAGATTCTATTTTTAAGCAATCTCTACACCCAGTGTGGGGCTCAAATCCACAACTTCAAGATCAAGAGTTGCATGCTATTCTAACTGAGCTGCCCCTCCATCCCCTTGCTTTCAATCTGCATCTTTTAGTCTGAAATAAGCCTCTTATAGGCAGCACATAGATAGGGCTTGTTTTTTATCCACTCGGTCACCCTATGGCTTTTTTTTTTTTTTTTTTTAATCATCCTATGTCTTTTGTTTGGAGCATTGAGTTCATTTACATTCCAAGTAGTTACTGATAGATATGCATTTATTGCCATTTTGTTACTTGTTTTATGGCTGTTTCTATAGATTTTTTTCTAATCCTTCCTTGTTCTCTTTCATGGTTTTTGGCTTTCTTTAGTGATATACTTGGATTCCTTTCTCTTTTTTCAGTTACTGGTTTTTTGATTTGTGATTACCTTTTGGTATATAACATCTGCATATACCAGTCCATATTCAGTTGATTGTCACTTAAATTTGAACCCATCCTTTACTCCTCTTCCCACCACATTTTAGGTATATAGTGTCATGTTTTACATCCCCCCTCCATTTTTTTTATGAAATCCCTTGATGATTTTTGTAGAAATACTTATTTTTACTGCTTTTATGTTTTTGTTTTTGTTTTTATGTAGGGCTGGTTTAGTGGTCATGAGTTCCTTTAGTTTTTGTTTGTCTGAGAAACCCTTTGTCTCTCCTTTTGTTCTGATTGATAGCTTTTCTGGAGAGAGTATTTTTGGTTGAAGATTTTTCCCTTTCAGCACTTTGAATGTATATCATACCACTCCTTTCTGGCCTGCAAAAATTTCTGCTGAAAAATCTACTGCTAGCCTTATGGGGTTTCCCTTGTGTGTAACTTCATTTCTCTTACTGCTTTAAATTTTTTTCTTTATTACTACTTTCACCATTTTAATTACTATGTGTCTTGGTGTAGACCTCCTTGGTTGAATTTGGTGGGGGGATATCTGTGCCTCCTGGATCTGGATATCTGTTTCCTTCCCCAGATTAGGGAAGTTTTCAGCTATTATTTCTTCAAATAAATTTTCTGCCCCCTTTTCTCTTCTTATGAGAGCCCTATCACGCTAATATTATTACCCTTGATGGAGTCACTGAGTTCCCTAAGACTATTCTCAATTTGCATAATTTTCCTTCCTCTCCTTAGCTCAGTTTGGTTACTTTTCTTTACTCTGCAATCCAGGTCATCAATTCATTCCTCTACGTCATCTAGTCTGCTATTTATTCTATCAAGTGTATTTTTTTATTCCATTTATTGTATTCTTGATCTCTGATTGGTTCTTTTTTTAATCTCTGTGTTAAGGGTCTCACTGATGTTCTCCATTCTTTTCTCAAGTCCAGTAAGTATCTTTATGATCATTACTTTAAGTTCTCTATCAGGTATATTACTTATATCCTTTTTCCTTAGGTCTCTTGCTGTGATTTGGTCCTGTTTTTTCATTTGGGACATATTTCTCTGTCTCCTCCTTTTGTAAAACTCTCTGCGTCTGTTTTTGTGTGTAAGGAAAATCTGCTACCTCTCTTGCTGTCAACATAATAGCCTTATAAAGAAAAGGTCTGTAGTGGAGTGTCCCATTCCTAGTGCTTGGAGCTTCAGGGAGTAGTTATCTCCTATGTGTATTGTGTGTGCTCTGCTATTGAGTCTTGGCCTCTTTTCCTTCAGTTCAGTTGTCTGCAGAAGCTCTCTTTGCCTATTATAGGTAGTGTTTGATCTCCAGCAGGGGTGGGCCCCCCCCCCACTGGGCCTCAGGTCCCACAAAATATGCAGGTAAAGAGATGAGGTGTTGGTGGGGTTTGCACTGGTCTCCTGGTGGAGGGAGCACACAGCAGGAGCATTAAGGCCAGTGTAGCTGGGAAGGGCAGATTCACCAAAGTGTGAGGGGGTGAGGCTTGGTGTAAGCAACGTAGGTAGTGAGTGTGGGCTGCACTTGTTCCCACAGTGCAGTGTCTGTTGTTTATGCTGAGAGATCTCCTTGTGATCTGTGTCCCTTTGGGTCATGCTCTGAGATGAGAAAATTACTCTCCCTCCCATCTGTCCCCAAACCCCTGGTGTTTTTTTAAATTTCTGTGTCTGCATGGGCTGTTGGTCATGCTGTCTCTTTAAGGGCAGGAATTCTACTTCCTAATGCCCTCCAGGTTCTCCCAGAGCGGAGCCTGCTGATTTTTAAAATTCCAGGTTTGAGGTGGCTCAGTTTTGAGCTTCTTATTCTTGATTTTGGCTCAGGTCATGATCTCAGTGTCATGAGATTGAGCCCCACATCGGGCTCTGTGCTGCGAATTGAACCTACTTATTATTCTCTGTCTGTCTGTCTGTCTGTCTGTCTGTCTCTCTGTCTGTCTGTCTCTCTCTTCTCCCTCCTGTGGCCATGCACTGAAGAAGTTCTCAGACACCAGAGGGAGCAGATATGCAGGACTGCCTCTGCGAGAGAGCAGCAGCAGCTGTGGCCTGGGATCTGCACATAGACTTTATTTCATATTTTCATTGGATAGAAGTATCAAGGACTATCAAAGCATGGAAAGAGAACACAAAGGATCCTTAGACATAAACCAGACATGCACCTGCTGGCTACAAGAAGACATTCAGGGAGTAGGTGTAGTTTCAAGGAGTTTCAGGGAGTTACAACAGGTTTTGTATCTTAACTGTCTTCTAGGGAGATCAAGGGGCTCTGTATCTCATAGTGCTATCACGTTTGACAGCCTTGAGACCAGAACATTGCTGATATTTCAGTTTTTGCCCCGTTCACCTTCTAGGACTTTACAATACATTTTCAAGAAATAACCCCGCAATCTCCATCTGCTCCTCTCCTCCACTGGTGCTCTCTCTCTCCCTAACAAACAAACAAAAACAAAAATATTCCAGGCTTTAAGTCCCATTGGTTGTAAGAACTCATGAAATTCGGCCCCTCTTGCTTTCCAAGGCAAATATCATGGGGATGCATCCTCTTTGTTCATGGGCTCCCTGGTGCAAAAGTCTGTTTTCACCCTTCTCTGGACCACTGGTTGTCTCTCCACTGTGGCTGGCTACGGTCTGTTTCAATCTCAAGTTGTGTCTTCATCCTTCCTACCTTCTCTGATGTGGCCTCTTCTCTACCTTTAGTTGTGAGTTTGTTCTGCCAGTTTTCAGACTGTTTTCTGGGTTATTTACCCTGATGTGAGTGTTATTTAGGGCCTTTGGGACAAGGCAAGTTTAGGGACCTCCTACTCTGCCATCTACCCAGTGACCCTTGGGAAATAATCCCCTCCCTTTTCTTGACTTTCGTTTCCTCATTTTACAATGAGAAGGTTAGAAACAATGATCCTTGATTCTGAACTATAATGCCGAGGAGGAGGCATTTTAGAATTAGACCTGGGAAGGGGCCCGCTAGTGACATCATAAAGGGAGAATTCCGAGAGAGAGTCTCTGAGCCCACATTTGAGCTCTTCTCGTTTCAGAGGTCCCAGTGTAGTCATGGATCAACCCTCATCGGCTAAAACAGCTCAAAATGAGGCAGACACCAATACTTTGGATGTTTTATCTCGCCCCAACTCACCAATGCCACATCACAGGCCAAGCCATAGTGGAGTCCACCACCATCATAAGTCTCATTACCATGGTGAGTCCCACTACAATGGTGAGTCCCACCATCAAGGCATACCCCACCATCACGGTGAGTCTCACCATCACAGTGAGTCTCACCACCATAGAGAGTCCCACCGTCATGGCATATCCCACCATCACGGAGAGTCCCACCGCCACGGAGAGTCCCACCACCATGATGAGTCCCGCCACCATGGTGAGGCCCACCATCATCGTGGAGCCCACCCTTCCACATCCTTTGCCCTGTCTCCTTCTCGCGGCACTGTTCTTTCCCATCATTCCTTTGATGATGGTCACTTTGATGGTGATTACCACAATGGTAGCAGGAGGCATCATGATACACCTCTCCACCATGATGATTCCTACCAGCACGGTGGGCAATCTCACCACCATAGGGAGTCTCACCATGATGATAGGTCTCACCGTCATGGCAAAGTTTCCCACCATAGTGGGCTCCATCACCAAGGTAAGCCTTACAACCAGAAAGATAGTGGCTCTCACCATCCCAGTGAGGTCTATCACCATGGTAAGGACCATCACAAAGTCCACCACCCCACAAAGTCTCTTCATCATGCAGAGACCCATTCCCACAATTCCTATGCGGGGTCCTACCAGGATCGCATACCTCACAGCCACCAAACTGAGCACCACCAGGGCTACCACGGAGAACGCCACCATGGCCACCATGCAGAGCGCCGCCGTGGCAAGCACCACCACAAGGAGCGCCACCGTGGCAAGCACCAACATGCTATACATCGTTATGATCCTCAGGGTGATCAGCGCTACGGGGAGTACCATCACAGTAGCTCCCAAGTCTTTGGCCCACACAGGTCTCACAGTGTGGCCAGACGCTCCCTCATCTCTGTCCATTCTCGTCTAACAAGCCTCCAGCCTAGCACGGCACACATACAGTACTCAGGCTTCAGCTTGAGTCGTTCCCGCAGTGTAGTGCACTCGTATGCATCCCAGATATCCAACAAAGTCCATCCTCAGGATCTCTCCTCCACCACTTTCTCGGAAACCTGGAGAGAAGAAGAAGAAGAAGAGCAATTGCAGAAGCGTAAAAGTGAGTCTCTGCTCCCCAGAGCCCCAACTCCCACTGCCTGGCCCAGATTTCAGGGCTGATTTGGGCCCTGACCTTCTGCAGATCATGAGGCATGACTCTTACCTGCATGCGTAGTCCACTGGCTATTCACTCACCTGACTGTTCATCATCCAATCTTTTATTCCTTGAATGATGAACCTCTTTAGGCCATCAGCTACTTATTCATCCAGTCATTGCCTTGCATGTGTATATTCACTGATTGAACATGGCCTCTTGTCTAATATGGGTGCTGGGCCTGCCTGGAACCTAGAAGCAGAGATAAAACAAGTCCTGCCCTCAATGGGCTCCAAGACTGGGGATCAATCCTAGACTAGCCCCCCCCCAATCAGGACAATTACCCCTGTGGATTTTATTTGTCCACATTTCCCCCACTAAACCATGAGCATCTTGGGATGCTCAGAGACTGGGAACCGGTGTCTGAATGAGGACCTTGAGGGCAGGGAGGGACGTTAGCTATTAATGCACAGTCCCCCAAGCGTGGCCTCTAGTGGTTCAGTAAACAGAGCAACAGTCTCACAAACAAGCAGAGAGGAGTAGGTGCCCAACTGGATAGGAGTAGGGAAGACAGCTAAAAGGAGGAGATGTTTCAGCAGGATCTCAGAGGGAGAGGGAGAGTTTACCAAGATGATGGGGTCATGAGGAGAATGGGGTTTTCCATGCATAAGTTGTCATGTGGGTAAAGAAAGGCCCGGAGGTATAGAAGCATGAGCCTCCAAGATGCACTTGAGGAGACCACAAATCCCAAACAGGCTGGTATCTGCCATGGAAGGGGTCAGGACTGTGGCCCCAGGAGCAGCACAGGACTTCAGTGAGTGATTGGGAGGCAAGTAGGCAGGCATGAAGACTATCCCCAAGTTAATCTGGGAGGATGCGTGGGATCCCCATGCCCCTCCCTCCCACACAGACTTGACTTTCTGTCCCCCTTACAGCCACCAGAGCTCAGCGGGCCCATAAGAGGCTGCACACCATGGACCTCTTCTACAGGCTGTGGGAAAAATTAAGCTACTTCATGCAGCGCCTCCGGAAAATGCTTAGGAACCTGACTGATTCCCTACCCTTTGAAGCTTTCATCTTCTTCATTGTCAGCCTCAACACTATCATGCTTGTGGCCCAGACCTTCGCTGAAGTCGAGGTCCGGGGTGGTAAGAGCTAGGGAATCCCCTTTCACACAGAAAAGGCCATAGATCTTGCTCCCGGCCTCCTAGTGGACCTAATCTAGTGTCAGGTGGTTAATGTAACTTAGCTCATTTGATTCTTACCCCTGGGAAGTCGCCAACATTGCCCAGTATTCAAGCTGAGGCTCAGAGGTTTTGCTGAGATCAACCAACCAGCCAGAGACAGAAAGGCCAGCTGAACTGGAAGACGTGCTGTTTGTGATACAGCCACAAGGTGGCGCATCAAACCTAAACGCACTGCTTTGCTGGGCAGCTGGAGGAACCCAGGTCGCCCAGAAGGGCGGGGAGACCGTGAGGATGCTGTGGAGGGGTGAGGGTGCTGGGGAAGTGAGCCTCTAGGACTCCTGGTAATAGGGTTAAAGAAAGGCCTGCCACAGTACACATTAACTAAAGAGAGAATAAGAGTGGCTGCATTCTTATTCTTTCTGTGTGAAATGAATATAATGTTCACAAAAATGCTGAGACACACCGGTATCATCACCAGATCAAGGCGGGTCTGCTGCCTGGTGAGTTACAGGCAGGTTACACCAGGTGGAGACCTCACAAGGGCCTGTAGATCTGTAGAAATAGGGAGATCAAGAGGAATACTTTCTTTCTTTTTGTGTTTTTTTTTTTTTTCAGATTTTTTTTAACATTTTATTTATTTCTGAGAGAGAAAAAGACAGCATGAGCAGAGGAGGGTCAGAGAGAGAGAGGGAGACACAGAATCCGAAACAAGCTCCAGGCTCTGAGCTGTCAGCACAGACCCTGATGCGGGGCTCAAACCCACGAACTGTAAGATCATGACCTGAGCCGAAGTCGGCCACCCAACCAACTGAGCCACCCACACGCCCCAAGAGGAATACTTTCTAAAGCTGTGATTCCTCCAACAAGGGAAAGCAGACTCCTTTTATTGGGGCTTGGGGTGAATAATCAGAGGGGCATTTTAACATTATAATGAGGCTGAGACACTTTCTGGCACTCTCCGATTCTGTGCAGGTGGTCTTCCTCAAATGTATCTTTTTTTCCGTTCCAGCAGTTTCTTCCTTAGTTTCTAAAAGGCAAGACTGATGGACAGGCAGAAGCTTCTAGAAGTTTCCTGATGCAGGAGGTCAGTCCCGAGTTCAGGGGGCCAGGCCAATGACAATACATTTTTTTAATGTTTCTTTATTTTTGAGAGACAGAGAGACAGAGTGTGAGCAGGGGAGGTGCAGAGAGAGAAGGAGACACAGACTCGGAAGCAGACTCCAGGCTCTGAGCTGTCAGCACAGAGCCCGATGTAGGGCTCGAACTCACGAACTGCGGGATCATGACCTGCGCCGAAGTCGGATGCTTAACCAACTGAGCCACCAGGTGCCCCTGGCCAATGACAATATTATCACTGCTTCGCCGACAAGAAAACTGAGGCACAGAGCAGTGAAGACAGGCAACCATTAGGGCAGAGCTGGGTCCTCGTTGAATGGCTGTGTGAGGTTCCAGAAGGGAAGTGAGGAGAAGGGCTAGGGCTGCTGGCGACGGCCCTGAGTGAGCCGCTTGTGTCCCTGCAGAGTGGTTCTTCATGGCCTTGGACTCCATTTTCCTCTGCATCTACGTAATAGAAGCCGTGCTCAAGATCCTTGCTCTAGGCCTCAAGTATTTTTCTGACTCCTGGAACCTTCTGGGTGAGTAAGAATGGTGTGCGGGTCTGCGTGTGTGTGCGGAGGGAGCCACTGGACTGCTAGAGGAGGCTGAGGACAAAAGTGGGCTGACGGAGGGTGTTGGCGTTGGGTCGCCTGGGGGTCTGGGCGAGGAGCCTGAGCAGGAGCCAGTGACAGCCCCCTCCCCCCCTCGCCCCTGTGCCCTCAGACTTCTTCATCATGATCATGGCTATTCTGGACTTCGTGTTCTTGCAGTTCAACACCTTCTCCTTCATCTACCACCAAAGTGTCTTCCGGATTTTCAAGGTCTTCAAGAGCCTGCGGGCCCTGAGGGCCATCCGGGTCCTGCGGAGGCTCAGGTCAGCTGAGCCATGGCGGCCCGCCCTGGTGTGGGGACTCCACAGGAAATCGGGCCACAGGCGGGGGCAACCAGGAAATCTCCTGTGACCTGGTTAAGGGATGGGGGATGGGGGATGAAGAGGCTCCAGGCTCCAGCCTGCTTCTGATAAGCCTCCTGCTATCTGCTCAGATCAATCGTTTTCCAGAGATGGCTGGAA
>NW_027529432.1:2950665-2955250 GCF_008692635.1 Crocuta crocuta | reverse complement strand
GGACCGCCTGGGCACACTTTCAGTTCTGGCTGCTGGGCAGGTTCCCACGCCTCTCATTCATTCAGCCTCTCTCTCCACTTCTGCCCACAGCTTCTTGACCAGCCTCCAGGAAGTGACCGGGACTCTGGTCCGGTCCTTGCCATCCATCACAGCCATCCTCATCCTCATGTTTACCTGCCTCTGTATCCTGTGCTGTGGGGGCAGGGGTGGGAGCCTGAGGGGCTGCGGTGGAAGGAGGGGGGGCTGTGGAGGGGGCGCGGGACCCCGTGAGCCTGGTTTGACCCTGAACAGCCAGTCCTCTTCTCCGTGGTGCTCCGGGCTCTGTTCCGTCAATCTGACCCCAAGCGCTTCCAGAACATCTTCACCACCATCTTCACCCTCTTCACCATGCTCACCCTGGACGACTGGTCCCTCATCTACATGGACAATCGGGCCCAGGGTGGGACAGGCCCCAGGCTGGGTGGAGGGCAGGGGCTTGGCTGGGAGGGCAGCCCCCAAGGGTTCAGTGACCCCTTCTGCAAAGCGGGGCTTCTGGTGCTAGCTGGCAGGGGTGTGGTGAGGGCTGTCAAGGAACTCACAGCTCACGTGACACCCTCTTTCCCAGGAGCCTGGTACATCATCCCTATTCTCATGATTTACATCATCATCCAATACTTCATCTTCCTCAAGTGAGGACCCCACCCCTACTCTGCTCCCCAGCTTCACCCCCAATCCCCGCCTGACCTTGGGGCGCCCCTCCCCAGCCTCTCCAGCCCTCCCCCCTTGGTTTTGCTACAAGGAATCCAGAGGAGAGTTGCAGGGGCCTCTCCTATAACTTCCTCCTTGAGACTTCTCCCCTCCCCCCACCCCTCCCATCCCCCCCCATCCCAGCCTGGTGATTGCAGTCCTGGTCGATAACTTCCAGATGGCTCTGCTCAAAGGCCTGGAGAAAGTAAAGCAGGAGGTACTGAGTCGGGTGGGGCAGGTGGGCCAGTCAGGGAAGCCTGAGGGGTGGGCAGAGGCTGGAGGGAAGGGCGGAGGGTGCTCCAGGAAAGGGCAGGACAAAAGCCTCTTCTTCCCAGAGGGCCGCCCGGATCCATGAGAAGCTGCTGGATGACTCACTGACAGAACTCAGCAAATCAGGTGCTGGCCCTCCCTCCGCAGTGAGACACAGGATTCCCGGCTCAGTGGCAGAGTTTGAGAATCTGAGACTCAGTAGAACTTACCGCGCTTAGACCTTTGGTCCAAAGAGCTCTAAGGCAATCCTCTAAAAGCCAATTAAACGGATTGTCAATTCTTGAAAGCCCCCTTTATGAAGTGACTAATTAGCCAGATTACGATCTGCCAAATACTCATTTCTTCTAATAACTTATAAAGGTTATAGCAGTTGCTTTTACAGGGCATGGTTCCAACTGAATACACACTCGTCCAGTCACTCAAAGTGGATTGAGAGTAAAAACTCAAGTTTCCTGTACACATTTTTACAAAGCTGATTTTCTGAATGAATTGACGTTGAGACAGTTGATCTGCTTCCTGCTTAAAGATCTTCGGAACTTTAGAATCTGAGCTCCAAGAATCCCACACTTAGGCTCATCAACACTAGAGGACTAAGGATCCCCAGGGGTCACCTGGTCCCTTCCCTGGCCCCTCCATCAGGGATAGACGCTCAGGGAAAAAAAAAAAAAGCTTAAGGAAAGAGAGGAATTAATTGGCTCAAATTTCTTAGCAAATTGAAGGTGTGGGGGTTTCAGGAATGGCTGGATCCAGGAGTTGGTGTCCTTCTATCTCTCTGCTCAGTAGTCCTCTGCGTGTTTTTGTGACTAGGGTGGTTCTTCCCTTGTGTTAGGAAAATGGCCGCCCACCACTCAAGTCCCAAATCCTGGCAGGTTAGGCACCCCCAGCCTGCCCGCAGAGGGGTTCCCTGCTGTAACTCTTCTTCCAGCAGTTCCGACAAAGTCCCAGACATGAGGCCTCTTTGCTTGGATCACCTGACTATTTTGGAACCAATCACTGTAGCGAAAAGAATAAGCTGTTCTGATTGGCCAGGTCTGAGTCAGATGTCCTTGGAGGTAGGGGACAGGGTCAACCCCTGTTGGATGATGTGGACCCAAAAAGGTGCAGGAGTGGTTCCTCAGGGAAACGGGGCGACTTTTACCAGGAGACAGACAAACAAACAAAACTGATACCCGCTCCACATGAGAAGCCATCTCTTCAGGGGCATCATGGACAAAAACTCCTTTAGCCCCATTTGCTTTTTGTTGTTTAGTGTTTATTTTTGAGAAAGAGACAGAGAGACAGAGAGTGGGACGAGGGGCAGAGAGAGAGGGAGGCGCAGAATCCGAAGCAGGCTCCAGGTTCTGAGCTGTCAGCACAGAGCCCGACTTGGGGCCCGAAGTCATGAACCGTGAGGCGATCACGACCAAGTTAGACGCTTGACCAACCGACTGAGCCACCCACCCAGGCGCCCCTTCCTTTAGCCCCATTTGAATATCTCCGCAACACACAAGGTTTCTTCTACCTGCTCTTGATCCAGGCATCTCCTTGACAGTCCCCTTTTTTACCTCCAGAGCCTGAAGAGGTAGTGAGTGAAGGCACCAAACAGAAGCAGCTCATTGAGAAGAAATTTGGGACCATAAGTGAGAAGTAAGGAGGCGCAGAGGGAGGGGAGCCCATGGTCTGGCCGGGAAAGGGACATTGCCCACCTCTCTGGAAAGGGGGTGGAGGGCCAAGGCTCACGTAGAGCCTATGGGTGGACGTGGAGGCTGTGAGAGGTCTGCTCACCCACAGCTGTCTCGTGCCCCCGAGAGAATCCCACCAGTGGTGCCCAAAGGGCCATGAAAGCTCCTTCCTGACTCTCGCTCTGGGTCAGGCCCTGTGAGGGTTCCAGGGACCCAAAGAGGACACAGACTAGGCCCCGCTCATGACAGCCCTATTGCTAAGGACCTGTGCTGGGCCATGGAGGGCAGTGGACCTCTCGGTTAGGTGCAGGGATGAGAAGGATGGGTCAAAGAACAGCTTGGGCAGAGGCCTGGGAAGCAGATGGTCAGCACCCCATTCCTGTCGAATCGATTGGCCAGTTGGTCCAGGACGGCTGGGGACTCGCGGCTGTGCTCCTGGCTGGGGGACCATGGCACAGACTCCTGCTTCCTGGCTCCTCAGAGAACCTTCTCTCTGAAAGCTGGGCCCCGCCCGACCTCAGCCAGCCTGGCTCCAGACCAGCCGATGGGGCAGCCTCCAGCCTCTTCTCACCCCCCATCAGAGCTCAAGCCCCAAAGGCCCTCTGGGATCAAGCCTTTGCCAACCTCCCTCATTTCCTTACGGCCACTCCCACCTGGCACATCTGGGCCTCTGCCCACACTGTTCTCTCTAACTGTTCTCTGCTGCCAATGCCCAGTCTCAAGTGANCCCCGCCATCCTCCCCCCGCCACATTCCAGCAACTTGGTCCCTGGCATAGTGGACTCTTGGCACCTCTGAAACACTTTCCTTGGGGGTTTCTTGGCCTCCAGACTCTTCCCCACTGGTCTATCTCCACTAAGAGTGCTCTCTGGTTTTGTTTGTGTTGTTATTGTCCATTTGTCTTATCTTTCCTTTCTTAGTGGTCTTCGTTAAAAGTAATTTGGGCTTTTCTTTCATCGCCAGAATTTGAGACCCTGCAAGGGTCTTGCCTCCTTTAGGATAAGGTCTGGGCATCTTGCATTCTCCAGTTCATCCACTCTCTACAGCCTCCTTCCCTGAGGCGTGCCCTGGCCCCCAGCGTAATCCTGTTCTTCCGGAGTAGGGGACCAGCAAGCTTGCCCAAGCCTGGCAAACCCTCATGTGTGTTTCCAGCTCCGCTCCATGGGACTTCCTCTGGAAGCCTTTTCTTTGTTTTGTTTTGTTTTGTTTATTTTTGAGACAGAGAGAGACAGAGCACGAGTGGGAGAGGGGCAGAGAGAGAGGGAGACACAGAATCTGAAACAGGCTCCAGGCTCTGAGCCAGCCATCAGCACAGAACCCGATGCGGGGCTTGAACTCACAAACCATGTGATCATGACCTGAGAAAAGTCGGACGCTTAACCAACTGAGCCACCCAGGCGCCCCTGGAAGCCTTTTCTGATCCCCAGAACTGGATGGGGTTTTCCTCCTGGGGGACCCTCAGCACTCTGTGTTTGCACTTCTCCCGAGTGTAAACACTCGGTTTGCTTTCCTGGCTCTGCCATAGGCATTGCTTCTTAAGGGCGAGGATGGTTTCTTGTTCATTCCTGTGTCCTCAGAGCAGGTGGCAGCGTCCTTTATTTCAGTGTCATTTGGTGGATGGATTTATAAAACAGGCAGGTGATGAGGGGGCTGATGGCTGGGTGGCTGCATGAATGGTTGGGGAGGGGGATTAGGTTGATGACTGACTGCCCAACATGGTGAAGGGGTGAGTGGCTGGGACCAGGGACGGAGCAGGTAGATGGGGGGGGGACGGGTGAGCAACGACAAGGTCAGGGTGGTACGATGAGTGAGTGAATGGCTAGGTGGGTGGGGGCGTGAATGGGTCGCTGGGTGACTGGGTGCCTAGAGAGGTTTGCGTAGTTGGAGGGGCAAGCAGACGTGTGGATGGAGGGAGGGATGGATAATGGG
>NW_027529432.1:2913500-2950531 GCF_008692635.1 Crocuta crocuta | reverse complement strand
TGGAGGGCTGGTGGGTGGCAAGCAAGAAGGCTGTGGGGGGAAGGGAAGGGGGCCTCTGGGAGCCCAGAGGGCCCTGCCAGGCAGGTCACCTCACCTCTCCTTCACCCCCCTCCCACCCCCAGGCAGCAGGAGCTCCTGTTCCACTTCCTGCAACTGGTGGCCGGAGTGGAGCATCATCAACAGAAATTCCGCTCCCAGGCGTCCGTCCTGGATGAGATTGTGGATGCTGCGTTTGAGGTGAGCCGGGCAGGACCAGAGGAGAGGGGCTGGCCTGTGGCAGGACCCCAGAAAGCCAGGCATGGGTGGCTCGCGCCCAGACGTGCCCCTGACGGTCACGGGGGCATGCGAGAGGACAGAGGCCGGTACTGGCTCAGTCACCCTCCCTCCCACCCCTGCAGGTTGGAGACGAGGACTTCAGGAAGTGACCCCTGGATGGAGAGAGACACGGGATGACGCCTTCGGCCTCTGGCAAGCTGCCCACCGGGGTGGGTCAGGACAAGTTTCCACATCTGCTGGAATGGTTGTCGGGCCCGCAGGGCTGGGCCCTAACAGAGTTTTAAAACCCCAAGTGTCTCTGTGTCCTCCCTGGGTAAGCCAAGGCACAGGGCAGAGGAACCGTGTGCACTGGTGTGTGTGAGAGAGAGAGAGAGAGAGTGTGTTGTGCATGGCAGGCGCTGTTCTCGGTCCCCTCCAGCCCCTCCAGCCCTGCCAGGGCCCGCATCCTGGCTCAGGCCCGCAGTGCATTAGCAGCAGCTAGAAAGGGGGCCAGGCTCAGTGCTGGAGGGGTGAGTGGGCACTTGCCTTGCTTTGGGGAGGAAGGTCCATCTAGCCTCGGAGTTGGGAGAAAAAGAACCAGCTGGAACAGCCCCTGGTTGTCGGGGCCTGGGAGATCAGTAGGTTCCAGAAACAGGGGCTCAGAGCCCAGGAATCGGGGCCTGTCAAGAATCCAGTACAAGAGTGCTGCCTTGATGGCGATAGCATGCACCCAGAGGTCAGAGGTCATTGCCATACCCTGCCCTGCCTGGGGTCACATTAAAGAACCTCAGTGAGGGAAGTAGGGTGGAGGCTGTTCAAGTCCTTCTGGCCTTGGTGGGGGTGCAGATGGGGGGAGGGTGAGAACACAGCGTGTGTGAGTGTGAGTGTGAGTGTGTGTGTGCGTGTGTTGGGGGGATGGATGAGCCTTTGTTGGAGGAAAGCAGGCAATGAGACTAATGGTCACTCCGCACCCTGCCTGGTCCAGGGCTTAGACGAGCTCCCCTACCTTCAGCCTGAACCTGGGCAAAATGCCCAGAGCCTGTCCCCATGGCTTTGTTGGAGGTAAGGCTCTGACCCAGGTCCCCAAGTGCCTGGGCCTGTGCAGGGTGCCGGAGACCTAGTGCAGAGTCAGGCTTGAGCCCGGCCCTGGCGCTTCGCAGCCAGAGTTGGGGGGTTGCACTGCCTATGACAGCCACCTTGTCCCTGGAAGAGTGAGGCTGGGGCACAGTACAGGCTGGAGGGGGTCAGGAGCAGGACTCGAGTGGGAGCGGGACTCCAGTGGGGGCCGAGGGGCGACGGTTTGGCCAGTCTTCCCCCCACCTCTAGGCTGGGCCAGATAAAGGTGAAAACTCCAGGCCCTGGGGCAGAAGCAGCCCTCCCTCGCTGGCCCGAGGCCTGGGAATAGACTGAAGCTGAAATGCCATCTGGGATCCCCGCGCAGATTCGCAGATTCGGGGGCAGAGAGGCCACCTGGCAGGTATCCCCAGGCCTCGCCTCGCACACCACCTCACACATTCTTTCAACGAGCATTTCCTGCCACTTCCGCTGTGCCGGTCCAGTCCGAGTGTCGAGGCTCCCGCTTGGTGGCACACGGGAGGAGGGGAGGCTGGCCTCCACACTCCATGCCCCTGGGCTGTCTGAGCTGCCTGTCTGACAGGCTCAAGCAGGGCTGAAGTTTTCCCCTGCACCCCTAGTTCCAGTCAAACTCAGCCCTTTAGCTCCTCAGTGTTCTGGAAGTTACCTCTATTTTCCACCTCCCCATCCCTACCCCAATGTGGCCTCTGAGAACAGAGGGCAGGGCCTGGGACCCGGGGCTTCTCCTCATTAGGTCCCAGCACTGGGCAGGGGATTGGAGGCAGGCACGATGGGGGATGGGAGGCCTTGCCTGGAGGGACAGAAGCCGGGGGCAGGGACATTCCCCGGATCGGCACCCACCGCAGTTCAGCCCACCGGGGCCTGCTGGGGCCCATACCTGGTGCTCCCAAGGGATCTAGTCACTGCTCTTCCTGTTCCGGTGTGTGTGTGTGTGTGTGTGTGTACGCGCACGTGCATTGTGTCTGAGGCCCAGCTCCCAGGGGGGGATGTGGGTCTCTGCGGCTGTGTGTTTGGAGGTCTATATATATCTCTGGGTTGCTTGGGGTGGAGGGTGTTGCTTCTGTGTGCACCTGTGTTTCTGGAGCATCCAAGTGTGTACTGTGGTTTGTGTGTGTGTGTGTGTATGTGTGCAGATAGTGAGTATCAGTTGCACCCACATCTGCAGTTGTGCATAAAATGTTGCAGTTCCTTTTTCTTTAAATGACATTGAATTGCATCTGTCCCCTCATCCCTCCTGTGGACAGGAGATGTGACCTCCGGTCCCCTTGGGGCTTCCTGTCCGTCCCCCTCCAAGAGTCTTGCCTGGAGCAAAGCACTGAGAAGTCCCTCTGGCATATGGCCCACAGTGTATACTTGACCAGTGTCCCTGCCCTCATGGTCTCATAGCCTGTGGGGACTCTGCTAGCCCACGTGCGGGCAGAGGACTCTCACAGGCTGGGAGCTCTGAGTCCTGAGGGAGGGGAGGGAAGCACTCAGGAGAGTCCAGTGTGAGAAGCAGTGGCAACAGTTTATTGTGACAGATACGTCCATGGACCTGAAGGACCTTCCCCACTGCACCTGCTCCTTCCGGTTCCCATGCCTGACGGGGTCTAGGATATGGTCACACAGTTATGCTTTAGGAGCCGGGAGGTATTCTCCCAGGGGATCACGAGGATCTCGAAGTCACAGCGCAGTTTCTGCAGGGAGAGAAGGAGAGGTGAGTGTGGGCCCCGCAATGCCATCCTCAGCCTGCGACACTGCACTCTGGGGTGCGAGAGCGGCAGTCACGGGCTCAAAGGGACAAAGAGTCGGATGGCCAGGGCTAGCTCCCGGATCTTGCTAGCCCACTCCCGTGAGGGAGAAACCCCAGTCTCCTCCTCTCTGCACCCCACCCTGGCCTGGCGGCTGAGTCATCCAGAAGGCAGGGACAGGTTCAGCCAGACATCAGCCTGGCCAAGCAGACCAGTTCAGGCTGGACAACCTTGGGCCTTGGGTGCTGGGCAGTGGGGTGCTATTACCTCCTCCTGCACTCCTGTGGCCAGGGGGCAGGCAGTGATATCTACGCCATCTCCAGCGGCCATGTTCTTCCGGCAGGCTGTGCTCCCCATCTCCATGGTCAGGTAATACTTGACACCAGACACCAGCTAGGGTTGGAGGGCAGGACCAGGTGAGGGGTACTGGAAGACTACCCTTGACCCTGACCTCTCACCTCTACACATTCGGTATGCTGGCCTCGGCCTCGGGATTCAGACCCTGGGTGGGGAAGTTTCTAGGGGCGATCCCTGGGATGAGGGCCAGAGGCCTGGGCCACACAGGAAGCTGAGACCCGGGTGTGCTCATGTCCTGAATGAAGGCCATTGCTCTATCTCCCTCACTCCCCTCTCCCCAATCCTCCCCTCAGGGCCAGGGCATCTGTGAGGCTAGTGAGACAGGGCTGCATCCTGCCCATTGAAATCTAGATATGTTGTTCATAATGAATTCTTGGCATTAATCCAATTTAAAAAATACATTGTATTAAAATGTCCTGATTACTCTTGAGGTACCCCCTTAACCTGGCCGCCGGCTCAATGCCCTACTGGCCTTGCCCTAGCCTGGGGCGGGGGGGCTGCCCCTCGCCCCTGACCCGCTCGCCCAGCCACACCTGACTCTGGGCCTTGAGGATCCTGGTGTCGCGGAAGTAGTAGAGGCTGTTGCTGCCCATGTTGTAGCTGGCCAAGGCCGCCTGCGCTGCTTTCTGCACCTGCGGGTCGCTGGGTGACAGGTCCTGGCGTTCTCCAACTAAGCGACTCCCCGGGAGAGCACAGGCATCGCGGGGCAGAGCCAGGAGGCAGAGCAGGAGCAGCCCCAGTCCCAGGCCCAGAGCCCGCGAGAAGCTCGGGTTCGCCATGACCTCAAGATTGTCAGTGCCAGGCCCTCGCTGCCCCGCCGCTTTTATAGGCAAGCGCCCCACCCGCCCCGCCCACCCGGCGCCGAGCCTGGGAGGGATCAATGAGCCTGGGCGATCTGAGAGCCCGCCTTCTTCTTCCTCGCGCCCAAGGGGGCAGTCCAAGGCCCGAGCACACCTGTGTCCCCCACGATGCTGCCCTGCCCTCCAGGGACGTACCCAGTTTGGTGAGGGAAAAGGCGGTGACAGTCCCCGGCAAGTGCCACGATGCAAACAGCTCAAACAGCTCATGGAAGGCTCAACCAGTATGAAATACCAACAACCATTAGCGAGGACTTACTATTGCCACCGTTTACTACCCGGGTAACATGGAAGAAATTACTTAATCACTTAATCACTCATTGCCTCAGTTTCCCTCTCTGTAAAATAGGTAGCTGGGAGGACTCAACAGGCAAAGTGCTTAGAGAAGTTCTGGTCCTATAAAAACAACAGGAAAGGAGATTAGTGTGCTGAGCTGGGCACAGTTTGACCCTCACAACCAGCATGAAATGGGAATTAGTAATGTTTCCACTTTACACAGGAAGCAACAGGATGCAGAGAGGGAGAACTGATTCTCCCCAGGACGCCAGCTAGTAAAGAATAAATGACATAATAAAATAAAATTCATCCAAACAGTAAAAAAAAAAAAAAAAAAAAAAAAAAAGAATAAATGACATAAATAAAGATGCTGACTTTTGAGCCCAGGCAGTCAGTCTCACATCTGCGGTCTTGAACCACACTGAGCCCAAAGATAAAGATGGCCAGAAAGGGCTCTGTCATTTACTGACTGGTGACTTGGACAAGTCCCTTGGCCTCCCAAGGCCTCCGTGTCATCATCTGAGGATAGGTGACCACTCTGACCTGCTAAAGTTATTCCGATATTAACACCCGAGACTGGGCGACCCATAGATCAACTGCGCATGCTGAAGGTAGCAGCAAAATAGGGTACTATGAGGTTTTGTTTTGTTTTTGTTTTTGTTTTTGAAAAACCTGGTAATTAATAACAGCACTGAAGTAGCTAATGGGGGAAAAGTCTGAATCTTGGTGGGCTTCCTTATTTGTGTTTTAGAGCTTGGTGTAGCTTGTACTTTTAATCAGTTTGTGGGGGGGGGTGCATTTTGCCCTGGGGCACTAAGATCTTGTTTGTGCTTAGGCCCTCCAAGGATCCCACTTGGGGCTTGTAAGAAGCAGTGGGTTAAAGTACCTGACAAACTGTTGGTGGCTATTATGATGATGCATATTATGAGCAGGCAAAATTCCCAGTCGCAGAATCCCAGGGCCAGGAAGGGCAGTGATTTCCTCCCGGGGAGACCTGGCCCAGCTGCTCCCCACCCCCTCAGCCCAGCTGTGAAAACCAATCTGGGATTCCAAGGAACAAGTCACAAGCGGCAGGCTCAGGTGTCTGCCTTAAAGGGACAGATCCCTGTTTGTGGGAGAGCTGGCTCCCTCTTGGCTCAATGGGGAGGCAGAAACCCAACCCGAGAGAACCTGGGAGGGGTGGAGTAAGAGGCTCAGGGCCGAGGAGGGAGAGGCAGCCCCAGGGGGTCAGGAGCCTCTCAGCCCCAGGGGGTCAGGCTCTCCCAGTCCTACTTTGCCATTGTTTGAGCTCAGCCATGGCTACTCTTACATCCAACAGCTCCCTGGAAAACTAGCCAAGGCCTCGGCTCTGACTCACCAAAGGCCTGTGGGTCCCTTAGTCCCTGGCCCCTCCCCTCCCCCTCACTCCTTTGTGCCGGTGAACGAGTACCACAGTTTGGAACACAACCTAACAATCTCCAAAGACCTTTCACCCACTGGTCTATCATAAGCACCCTTAGGTAGTACGCATCAAGCTCGTTTTTCAGATGAAGAAAGTTAATCAGAGAGGTCAGGTCATTTGTCTAGGGTCACGCAGCTAGAAGCCGTGTCTTGGTGGGAAAGAGGGATGGGGAAGGCTAAAAAACAATTGATGGGCTTCCGATACGTGCCAGGCCTTGCCCTGGGGTCTCGACACACTCGACACACTCTTTCATCCTCATAACTGCTCAGCAGAAGCTGTTTTACTATGGGGGACATGGGGGAGGTCAAAGGAAAAGTGCCGGTGGTGGAGCCCGTTGGTACCCGCATGCCAGGGTCCTAGTTTGTGAGTCTTGGACCGCTCCGCGGGGATATGAGGTCTGCTGTGTAGGGGGAGGCTCCCTGGAGGCAGGGAAACCCACCAGGGTTTTCCCAGGGCTGGGGACGAGCCCTCAGCCTGTGCTCCATCCTGTCCGGATCACTGTGGCTTCAGAAGGAGGCCTGGGCCAGATGTGAGCGCTGGGGTGGCCGTCCCTACCGGCCGCAGGCCATAGTCTTCATTTGTGCTGTGGCCCATGGATCCCAATCCAGGTTGCCCGCGGCACCCCCCTCTTGCCCCTGGCCGGTGGGGCTTGCTGACCAGGGTGGGCTCTCGACATCCTTCTCACCCTAGGATCAGGCTACCCAGGGCCTTTGTGCTGCCCGCCTCGAACTCTCTTCCCTGGACGTTCAGCTGGGCCACGGATCGTCCCTGCCCCAGGGCTTTGCTCCCCTCTCCCAAACCACATTCCGGAAAAGAGACGTTAAGGCAAAGAAGGCTGAGGTCCAGCTGTGACTGCAGCTCCCATCTGTGGCCCCAGAGTGCCAGGGGCTTCGGGCTCATTAGCTGGTTGAATCTTTACAAACCTACACCAGGCAACAGGAGAGATGACTGAGGCTCAGAAGAGTGAGCAGCTGGCATCAGGCCGCACAGCAAGCCACGGAGGACCGGAGAGCAGAACCAGGTCTGGCTGGTGCCTTCAGGCTATCCTCGGTCAAGGCCAGGAGTGACAGTAGAAAGAGCCTTGGGTCCCTGAGGGGGTGTGGGCAACGGGACTGGGTGGGGGGTGATGGCCATGAGCATACACTCTGAGCCTTTCACACCATCCGGGCCGCTCCTGGGCCAGAGAGGGGCGGGGGAGGGGCTCATCCTGTGCCCCCTCGTTAGTTCCCTCCAGGGGCAGCAGGACCCATTCAGGACTCCAGAGCACGGAAGCTGGGTTCACCCCGAGCTCTGTCCAGATCTGAGTACTCACGACTAGAGCGGCCGAGTGGGTGAAGCTCTGGCTGGGGACAGCCGGGGAGGGAGGAACGGTGGGCCATAATGGCTGACCTCCCTGGCCACCCATGCCCCCTGGCCGGGCACATCCTGTTGAGCCGTTTGGGTTGACATTTGGATACCCTCCTACCCGTCCCCACTCAGGCCTGCTTTCTCCGACACTACAGGTCTCGGTCCCTTTGTCCTGCAGGCTAAGTTGGGGCTGGATCTCTGAAGCCACACTGTCACCAAGCACATTCTAGATGCCTTTTGTCCCCTGCTGCTCTAGGACTGAACCAGGGACTTGGGTGGGATGCGCTGAGGGGCCCGCATCAAGGGTTTCAACCTGTTAACCTGTCACAGACACTGCCCGAGCCCCGAGAGGTGAGAAGGCACGTTCCAGCCACTTCGGAGACAAAGACCGTGGGTGAGGCAGGGAAGAGCCCACGGCGAGGTGGCAGAGCAGGCGGCGTGGCGCACAAGCTTCTGCTGGGCGGGCCTCCTTGCCAGAAGGAGAGGCAAAACCTGGCAGGCGCCCTGGGCAGGCTGTTGTGGGGGAGGAGGCGGTCTCCATTACCTCACTGCGCGGCAGCAGCACCCTGGGGGGTCAGGCTTGAGGTGGGGGGAGGGCACGGCCCTGCCAAGCCCCTGCCTAAGCGCAGCAGGCCCGCGTGACAGCGTCACAACACAAGGGGTCGAGGCCGGGGGGACTCTGAGGTGACCCTGGGCCCATCCGGGAAAACCTCAGAAACGTGGCCGGAACTACCGCGGCGGGCTGGGAGTCACACCGGCATCCTCCCAGAAGGTGGTCTCCAACGCAAGCCGGGCCCTGCTCTGGCCTCCCGGTGCCCTTCTGGAGGGTGCCCGCCGATAACCACCCCGCTTTCCAACCAAGCACATAACCGCGCTGTCCCGGGGGCTTTACTTTTGGTTTTCTTTTTATCCTTCCGCTAGTCTGAGACGGAGCTTATACAGAAAAGCGCAACAGCACGTATGTGTTAACAAATAATGGGGCGCCTGGGTGGCTTAGTCGGTTAAGCGACTGACTTTCGCTTAGGTCATGATCTCGCGGTTCGTGGGTTCGAGCCCCGCGTCGGGCTCTGTGCTGGCTGCCAGCTCAGAGCCTGGAGCCTGTTTCAGTCTGTGACTCCCTCTCTCTCTGACCCTCCCCTGCTTGCGCTGTCTCTCTCTCTCTCTCCTAGAAATAAAAATATTAAAAACAAAAAAACAAATAATCAGTCAAAGCCTGTGTCGTCACCACACGGCCAAGAAATGGAAACGGCCACCCCCACCCCCAAGCCCCCCACTCCTCACACCTCCTTCCCCTAAAGGGAATTACTGCCACTTCTACTACTGGCTTTTACAATAAGCATTTCCTTGTTGTTTTTTTTTTCTAGTTTTACTGCCCATACAGAGACCCCTGAGCAAGGATCCACTTGTCAACTTTACATGAATGAGATCACAGCATTTGACATCTGCTTCACTCCGTATTGAAATTCACCTGTCATTTGGTCATGTTCACTGGTCCTGACAGCCATTAGAGTTATTCCAGTTGGGGGGCTGTTATAAATAAAGCTGGTGTGAACACTCCAGGTGCGGGTGTGCGAGTGACCTTAGTAACAGCCCCGGGAGTGGATCTGCTAGGTGGCAGGAGGGGTCTTCTCTTCCTTTTTACTAGAAAACGCCCAACCTCCCAACTGTTTCCCAGAGGGCTCACGCCAATTTGCACTCCCACCAGCTGGATGGAAAGTGTTGCTTCATTCCCTCGTCAGCCCACAGTATTGTTTGACTTTGGAATTTTCGCCAGGGAGGGTATAATAGCATCTCATTTGCATTTCTGATGATTTGATTGAGAACCTTTTCATAAGCTTATCCACCATTTTGGGTATTCCTCTCATGGCTGCCTTTCAGGTCTTTTACTTTTTCTATCTCGTGGTCGCTTCATCTTACAGGCCAGTTCTCTGGATGCAGCCCTTGGTGGTTTTGCAAATATCCTTTCCCACCCTGGGTTACCCTGCCACTCTCTCTGGTACTTTAGACAAAGTTTCTATTAATGGAGTTGAATTTACCAACTTTTCCTTAGTTGTTCCTTTCCCTGGGATCACGAGAATCTTCTCATCGTATCCCAGTTTTTGCATTTAAAACCTGTCGTGCTCTGCTCACCAGACTGTAAGCCCTCTGGGGAAAATTCTGTAAGCAAGCAGTTCGTTGGTGCTCCAGGGACAGAACGAGAGCCAGGCAGGGCTGGGCGCTAAGCAGCTAGCGTTTCACCTGATCCTTACAACAACCTCATCTTCCAAGTGGGAAACAGAGGCTCGGAGAGGTCAAGTGACATGACCAGGGAACAAAGGGCCCTCGGGTCCGTGGGTTTTGAGCTACATTTTGAGGGCCAATCTGGCTACTTCCTAGCAGTAAGTCCATGGTCAAATGACTTAGTCTCTCTGAGCCTCTGGTTTCCTCACCTGTAAAAGAGAAAACAATTACCTATTACAATGGGAGAAAAAAAAATGTTTGCAAAGATCTTGGCTGCGGGCCTCGTTCATACCGAGTGTTCAACAGACCAGGGCAAAAATATACCCAACAGAAGTACAACTCATTCAAGCCCTCATAGTTGAGATGTCTATGTTCTTTCTAAGAGACAGCCAGAGGCCCCGTCCACTCCACCCAAAGACCAGGAAAGCACACGACGATCGGCAGGTGAACTCTTACCTACATCTGATTCACCCTCTTCCTGGCACCCTGGACTCCCACTGACTGTTCCACCAGGTGCTGCCTACGCCAGCTGTGGACTCGGATGATACCTGGAACCTCACAGCCCGCCCAGATCCCAGGAAGATCTCAACCCACACTCTCTGCCAGGTTACTAAGGGACACTCCAAGGCACCTGGCTGAGGCCTACATGGCTAGGGTGGCTGCCCTCCAGGGTGGGAAGGAGGCTGCCAGTTTCGATCTGCACTGATAAGGAGTGTGGCGGACCTGCTCGGCCCGTGGGGAAGTCCCAGCCCAGCTGCTTTTCAATGCACAGAGCCCAGTCACGAAGGCCACTGACTTTATTGATTTAAAAAACTTTACAAGGACAGTGACTGTTTTGCCAAAAAAGGAGCCAAATAGCATAAAACGGACCAGAGGTGGGAGGGGGAGTGGGGGGTCAGGGAAGGGCCAGGAATCCAGTCGGAGAAGTGGGTAATTGTTGACATGAAACTGGCAGGGGAAGGTGAAGGGAGATGCATGCAAGGGTGAGAGTTTCAAAAAAGTTGAAATGGTGAGGGGAGAGGACTCCCGAAAGACCTTGGAGCACATCGGAGGCTGAGTACGACAATCTCTTTCTTTGTGGAGGACAGGGGAGGAGTCCCCGCGCGGCTGCAAACTCTGGAAACTCCATGCTGGGGCTGGGGGCTGGGGGCTGCCCAGAGAGCCTCACAAGAAGGCGTCGCACCACTCTCGGAGGCACCCGAAGCAGTCCCGGGACTGCTTGGCATTGGCTCCGCACGTGTCCTTCAGCCACTCCCGGAAGAGGTCTTCATCTTTCTTTAGCACCAGGAACTGACCAAGGACCACATAGGCCTGCAAAACGGGCAAAGGAAAGGGCACGCTGCTAAGTGCTCCGTGGGACCAAGAAACAACTGACGGAAGGCTGACAAGCAGGGCAGGCTCTGGCTATCTCTTCAGAACACACACCACTGTCCACCCCTGACAGTGACTCTCGCTCTTTCCTCACCCCCAAACTGCCAGGAAACATGGTGGCGTGCCCTCCGCCCACGTGCACGCAGTCGCCCCGCACCTTGTCAAAGCCCCTTTCCTCCAGCTTCTTGCCCAAGACTTCACCAATCCCGGCCAGGCTCCCCACTGGCTTTTCCCCCATGGGCTCGGCCACGAAGTCTCGGTGCTTTTGGGAGGTTGTCATTTCGATCGGCTTAATCTGAGAATCCCAAGAAAAGGTAGTTAGGGCTGGAAACCGGGACTCCCAAGGGCCCAGGGGCACTGTTCTATTAAGAGAATGCGAAACGGGCCACTACGGCGGCTAACTCGATTCTCCTCCTTTCACGGAGGAGAGAACCGGGGTCCAGGAAGACTGTGTTCCCCGTCGGGGAAAAGAACCCTTCCGCGCGGAAACTGGGTTTTAAGCGGTGCCCGGGAAGAAAAAAACTCTCCTGCCCTCACAGGTGGCGCACTCGGGGCAGTGGGAAGATTCCCAAAGTCAGTAGCCAGGGCCCGCCCCGAAGCTGTCAGTCCCTCTGTGACCTTGGCTGGGCTAAGGCACTGACCGCGCCTGGAGCGGCTCTCCTGGCCCCAAGAGCAAATGAAGGGTCTCTCTGGCCCCTTCGCCCGCGCACGCCANCGGCGCATCCTCTAGGCCGCTACGGCGCCCAGGCCCCTCTCCACCTCGCCTCCCCGCGCCTCCTCCCGCCACCAGCTCCGGCCCTGCCCCGCAGCTAGTGCTCACCGGCAGCTCCGGCTCCCGTAACGGCTCCTCCCGCCACCCAGCTGCTCCGAGCGATACCTCAACCCACTAGAACTTTCTTCCACTTCCGCTTCCGGGTCGCCTCAAGAGCCTCCTCGAAAAAAATTCCGAATTGGGCGCTTCTAGCCGCCTAGAGCCATAGAGATGAGGCGCTCTCGACCCCAACGGCGCTTTTAGTGGGCTTGGCTTTCCGGTTGCCTTTCGGGGAGCTCGGCGGCCTTCTGGGGTCTCGCTTTCCGGGGCAGTATGTCCGGCCTCAGGGAAGCTGAGACCTCAGGGAAAACTGCAGTCCCCGCTGCACGGCATCGGGAACCTAAAACCTTAGCCTTGGCCGACCTGGCGGTGGGAAGAGTTAGAGAGACGGACGAGGCGGGGGAGGGGAGCCAGTAGGCTTCCGAGGTAGCGCCGGAAGTACGGTGCTCGGAAGGCTCCGACAGAGGAGTGCTCGCTTAGTCTTCGTCGTCGCCTGGCTTGGAGGAGTCGGGTAGGAGTGGGAGGTGCGGGGGAAGTGAGTCTATGTCCACGCCGTTGTCGTCGTGACCGCCGGCAGGCCCCTTTCCTGTGCCTTCGCTGGCTTAGCTGCGAAGTGAGTCGTGGGCGAGCTGCTCTTAGCGCCCTGGAGAACGAGGTCGTTCGGGCAGCCCGTGGGAGACGAAGGCCAGAGAGTAAGTGTGGGTTTCGCTCTCAGCGTCTTTCCTCTAGGAGAGGGAAGGAGGAGGGCAGGGGACAGCAGCTAGAGGTGACACTTTGGGATTTCCTTTGGTGGTACCAGTCCTGTCTTCGGACCCAAGCCAGAAAGCAGCAGAGGCCACAGACCACGCCGGCTTACCCGACCTTTTATGAACTTGTTTCTGGCTCGGACCATCGGTCTCTGCCTGTATGTAGTGTGTTGAAAAATCGAGCATCTGTGTTGTGTGGCTGTGCTAACGATGTACGTATGTGTTGAGGAGCATACAGTTGATCTCACACTCTTTCCCGGGTGGTTGCCGGAAGTAGAACATGTATTTAGTTTCTGTGATGATGCCAGTACACGTGATAAGAGGGTTTCTTTTTAATGTTTATTTAAAATGTTTCTTTCGGGGGCACCTGGGTGGCTCAGTCGGTTGAGCGTCCGACTTCGGCTCAGGTCATGATCTCACGGTTCGTGGGTTCGAGCCCCGCGTCGGGCGCTGCTGACAGCTAGCTCAGAGCCGGGAGCCTGCTTCAGATTCTGTGTCTCCCTCTCTCTCTGACCTTCCCCTGCTGTCTCTCTCTTTCTCAGAAATAAATAAAACATTAAAAAATAAATAAATAAAAATAAAATGTTTAATTCGGGAGGCGCCTGCGTGGGTCAGTCGGTTGAGCGTCCCAACTTTGGCTCAGGTCATGATTTCGCCGTCAGTGAGTTCGAGCTCTGCGTCGGGCTCTGTGCTGACAGCTAGGAGTCTGGACCCTGCTTCAGGTTTTGTGTCTTTTCTCTCTGCGTTTCTCCTGCTCATGCTCAGTCTTGGTCTCAAGAATAAACGTTAAAAACAACAAAAATATATAAAATGTTTATTTTGAGAGAGAAAAAATGTGAATCCCAAGCAGGCTCCAGGCTCACCACAGAGCCAGATGCGGGGCTCGATCTCACAACTTCGGGATCAGGACCTGAGACGACGTCAAGAGTTGGTCACTTAATCTACTGAGCCACCCAAGCATGAGTTGTTTTTATGTGCCGTGTGCTGTACTAAGTGCTTTGCTTGCCTCATTTTATTCTGCTAACAGTGATTGGAATTAGCTATGATTTCTCTCTTGAAACTAGGGAAGTTGAACACCTAGGGCATATCCAAGGTAGAATTTGAATCCTAGTAATTAGATTTTAGAGGTCATGTTCTTAACCAGGACATAGTCACTTGTCAGTAAAAGGCCTCTCCGTCTTGGAACAGTCCTGGTTCCGAACTTGCCATCCAAGAAACTCAGGAGGAGTTGTTGACAGTCTCCCCATCCCTCGCCGCCCTGGGACGGGACCCAGCATGTCTCAGGCCACCAAGAGGAAGCATGTGGTGAAGGAGGTGCTGGGGGAGCATATGGTGCCCTCCGACCAGCAGCAGATCGTGAGGGTGAGTGGCATTGGGCATAAGCTGCTCCGCTTCCCCATCCCTCTACTCCCCTCGGGACCCTGGCATGGCAGTAGGGGCAGCACAGTGTACTGAGTGTTCGAGCCAGCTGATGAGGCTGACTCGTTCTTGGTCTTTCTTGGACCAGGTACTCAGGACCCCAGGGAACAACCTGCATGAGGTGGAGACAGCCCAGGGGCAGCGCTTCCTGGTGAGCATGCCCTCCAAATACCGGAAGAACATCTGGATCAAGAGAGGTGAGAGAGGCGCCCTGTAGGACACAGCTATTTCCTTTGGGCTTGGTTTCCCCCAGGCAAGCAGGATTTATTGTGTCTTTTCTTGTCTCTAACCTGCAGGCGACTTCCTCATCGTTGACCCGATTGAAGAGGGAGAAAAAGTGAAGGCTGAGATCTCCTTCGTGCTCTGCAAAGACCATGTGCGCTCACTGCAGAAGGAAGGGCTCTGGTAGGGTGTCTGTCTCATTTCTGGGGAGACTGACTTCCTAGCTGTGGAGTTGGGGGAGGGGAGATCATGGCATCCCAGGGAAGGACAGCTGGAAACCGCTTTTTTGCTCATAGATTTTTCTGTCTTTTTTGACCGTGGCTCTTCTCTTGGTACAGGCCAGAGGCCTTCTCACAAGTGTCTGAGAAGCACAACAACAGCAGGAACAGGTGAGGAACAAGCCTTAGGACAGAAAATAGGGGTTAAGGCCTTGGAGGCTGGAGGGGCAAATAGAGACATTCTTTCTCTCTGTGTAGAGTCTCTGGTGAGAGCGCCTAAGTGTTTGGTTGTGAGTGTGGCTTGAAAGTCAGATGCCTGGGGTTAAAATCATGGCATTACCACTTGTAAATGAATGGTTTTAAGCAGGTTACTTGATGTCTTAAGCCGGATTTCCCCGTCTATGAAATGAGAGCTTTGTGAGGATTAAAGGAGTTAATGCTTGTAAAATTGCTTAGTCTAATAGTCAGTATGTGGTGTGAGTCCATTAAGTGTTGGTGATTGGAATCCTTATTAAAACCAGTGGCTCTGGCAAACTTTTGATGTGGGGTGGGAGGTAGTCTTTAGACCGTTTTTCTTGGCCTTTTTGTGGGGCTCCTTAATTGCAGATCTAGTTTTCCCAGAAGGCATCGGGTTAACCCTGTCTCTTTCCCCCATGCAGACAGACTCAGCCAGAACTCCCAGTGGAGCCACAGTCCTCAGGAGAAGAATCCAGCTCTGAAGATGATTCTGACCTTTTTGTTAACACCAACCGCAGACAGTATCATGAGAGCGAGGAGGAGAGTGAGGAGGAGGAGGCAGCCTGATGAGTCCCTCGACCCACTTCTCTTGCCCAGAGACTAGTATTGACTCCTCTGAGCTCAGACATTCCTTGGGTGTTCTGCACATCTTCCCCCTCTGGACAGGGGACAAGGCAGGGCCTCTCTCTGAGCTGACCTTCTGCTCAAGGAGAATTAAACCCCTGGTGGGTGACGACTTGTGCTGGTGTCTGAGTGGCTCTCTGGAGGGAGGAGGGACTCGTGAAGTTAAAAACTGCTCCTTGGTGCAGGTCCTAAATAGGTAGGAGATGGAAATGGCTGGAACCTTTCCTGGATTCTTGCTGGACACTTAATAAGCGCCAGGCCCTGTGCTGTGCCTTCGTGCATGTATTTAATAACGGGACAACTGCTCTGTTGCCTGCTTGCAAACAATACTGAGTCAGGCATTCAGGAACACAGCTCTAGGACCTAGCGCCCCCGCCTCTAAGAGGCACTCAGGACAAATATCATAGTGCCTCCTAAGCTGTTTTTCTGGCAGTCACTTAGTCACCGCCACTGCAGCCACTGCAGGAACGCCCACCTCTGTGCTGCTGGGTACGTCCTCTGGTTGGTGGCCTTGTGGCTACACAGACTCCTCGGCCCTCTTGCAAACCACCCCCCTTGTCCTTTGAAGCTTTTCCCTTGGGCCCTACACTCCCTGTTCGTTATTGACATTGACCTAATCACTGGTCAGACCTTGAAGAGTTTACCTCCTGGCTTAGTCTCCTATTCCTGCTTCTGTCATCATTGTCTACGTCTCATGGGTGGCCTCCCCAGCACTGTGGCCCCCTAGTTCCTTGTCTTCCACTTCAGGCCTGCTGCCTCCGTCTCTGGTCACTTCCTGGACCCGTGCCATTGGTAGGAGTTGCAGCCCCTCTAGAATTCCCACATCTGGGCGGTCACCACCTCCTGGCTTTTCCTGCTTACTGGCTCAACTCCCTCCTCTTTATCTGCAGTCCTCCCTTCCACCCCCGCCCCACCCCTTCTTACCATTATTCTCCTATCTCCGCTTTCCCACACCCTCCGCTGCCTTGTTTCCCCACACTGTATTCATCTAGTGAGACCTAACCCTGGCCAACCATTTCCCTCTCTGCCTCTGCTCAAGTAACCAGTACAGGACACCACCAACCTAGGTCCTGGCTTTACCTGAAGTTCATAATTACAGACCTCAAGCGGACACGGCACCGCCTAGCAGATCTTCTCTGGGATGTTGTATCTCAAAACTTCTGCGTTGTCTACCAATCCCCCCGTCCACGGTTATGCTGACCACACTCTTCATTAAGAAACCGTAGCCTTTGGTGGGAACCCTCTCCTTTCCTTACCAGCCATACAGATGTGCTTCTGGATTGTCCTGTCTTTAATTTCCCCCATGTAATCTGGTGGGACTTAAACCTTTTGTGCTTTGGAGCTTGTCTGTCCTGCCTGAGGACTGTGTTAAGTTTTGGTTTTTGTCATTCTTCATTTATCTGCTGCTGTTCATGTTCCTTCTCAGTACCTTAGAACAGCTTTAAACGTATCCATGTGTATATGTGTCTTTGTGTACGTAAAATAAACTTCAGATGAGTTAAGGATATGTATGTGTATATCGAACTCATCTGAAATTTATTTTTTATGGGAAGTCACTTTTTTTCTAAAGGGATAGTCCTCTGTATATCCTCTACTGAAGGGGTCATTCTTCATTCACAGATTTAAAATGTCTTTTTAAAATAAACGGAATTCCTGCATATTTATGGGTCTCCTTTGGAATTTCTAATCTGTTCTATGTGTACCTACCACGTTTTGTGGCAGGATAATCTCATAGCTCCCTCACCCCTGCCTCACTATTCCTTGAAGATTTCATATTTTCTCGTACATAAGAACTCTAGAAGGAACTTGTTAATTTCCATTTAAAAATCCTGTTGAGATTTTCGTTTGCAGGGTTTTGAATCTAGCTTGAGGGGTGCCTGGTGGCTTGGTCAGTTAAGTGTCCAACTTCAGCTCAGGTCATGATCTCACAGTTCATGAGCTCGAGCCCCACCTCGGACTCTCTGCTGATCTGTGCTGATAGCTCAGAGGCTAGAGCCTGCTACAGATTCTGGATCTCCCACTCTCTCTGCCTCTCTCCTGCTCAAGCTCTGTCTGTCAAAAATAAACATTAGTAAATAAATGAATATATCTAGCTTGATATGGAGAAAGGCGCTGTCTTAACTGTTTTGAGTCTTTCCAGAAATGAGGTATATACATTCTTTTGTAAGGTGGTCTTCATGTGGCCTTTCACATTTCTGGTTCATTTTAGAATTTTAGAATTTTATAATTTTAGAATTAGGATTTTTTTTTTTAAACATTTTTAAAAAGTTCATTTATTTGAGAGAAAGTGTCCATGCAAGCAGGGGAAGGGCAGAGAGAGACAGGGAGAGAGAGAATCCCAAGCAGACTCCATGCTGTTAGCACAGAGCCAACGCAGGCCTCGAACTCATGAACTATGAGATCATGACGCTTAACAGACTGCCACCCAGGCGCCCCTGAATTCTTTAATTCTGTAGTTTTTCAGTTAATTCTCTTGGCTTTCTAGGTAGTCCAGTCATGTCCTACTGGTGGTAGTTTTATCCTTGACACTCATTTTCTTTTGGGGATTACAGGGGCCAGGACCTCCAGCGTAGCATTGGGTGGCATCTTTGTTTTTCTCTCAGTGGGAGCGGTTCTCATGTCATGTCACAGAATTCTTGCTTTAGGCTTCTGGTAGATAAATGTCATTAGGCTGAAGATGCTTCCTTCTGTTCCCAGCTTACCAAGGGTTTTTTACCCTTTATTTAACAGCAATGGATTTTGACATCTACTAAGTTAACCAAAAGACTTCATTTTATTACTGTGCTGATGTCCGTGAACGGACTTCCTCACGTTGAGCCGTCCTCGGGTTCTCTTAAAAGGCCTTATAAATCCTTTAGAGGATTTATTCTTTTTTTTTTTTTAAGGACTTTTGTATTTACTTCTGGGCCAATTTCACTTTTTGTTTTAATGGTGTCCCTGTTCCATTTTGAAGACAGCATTATGTTAGCCTTGTAGAACGGATTTGGAGACCTTTAATCATAATCTTTTCCTTTGTCCTGCAATAATTTGTAGAACAGGAGTTATTTGTTGCCTTAAAGTTTGGTAGGCTTTATTTATAAAAATATCTATTTGGTTCCTTTTTTAAAAAAAATTGTGTTTATTTACTTTTGAGAGAGAGCATGAGCAGGGGAGGGGCAAAGAGAGAGGGAGTCACAGAATCCAAAGCAGGCTCTGGGCTCTGAGCTTTCAGAAGAGAGCCTGACACGGGACTCAGAGCCACATACTATGAGATCATGACCTGAGTCTCAGACTGATGCTTAACCGACTAAGCCACCCAGGCGCCCCTATTTGGTTCCTTTTTAAGGGGTAGATCTTTGCTTTTTAATTCTGTGCCATTCTGTTCAGGTTTTCTATCCTTGAGTCCATTTTGGCAGTTTATTCTTTTGAGTCATATTTCATGTGTATTCAAGCTGTTTGGGGTATTATTTTGGACTTTCTTATAAGTGACAAAATCTAATTCCAACTAGCGGAAGCAAACTACGGCTCCGTTGACAGAAGTCCAAGACTACAGCTCGAGGCAGAGCTGATCCAGGGCCAGCATGATTTCATCAGGACCCTCTCTCATTCATTTCTTGGCTTAACCTGTTTCTGTAGGTGGACCAGGCTCTTTCTCGCTACCATTGTTATCGGCAGGAAGCTCCAGTTTACACTCAGTCCTTACAGGCAAAGAGTTCCTTCAGTAACATCTGTGTACTTCCTCCTGAGCAAGCACTGTGGCCACGGCTGAACAGGGAGGGTGGGGGTTTGGCGGGAGGCGAGATGAGCCAAACCTGATCCATACGTACAGCATGCTCCCACTCAATAGAGCGGTTCTTTTACCAGACTAAGGGGACGGGTGAGAGCAGATAAAACTAACAAACGTTTGTCCTGTATTCTCTGCATTTTGTTTGACTAGCTTTGCAAGGTGTCTGCCTACTTTATTGGCTCGTTCCTTCTGTTTCTTTGGGTTTATTTGCTCCTATTTACCTTATTGAGCTGTATGCTTAATTTCAGTCATGTTTTCTAACATATTTATGGCTACAAATGTTCCTCTAAGTACTCTTTTGACTGTTAACCCCTCGATCATGTGTCTCTGTGATTTTTTTTTTTTTTTTTTGACTTTGCATCTGTAAGCCTGCCCTTAGGTATTTCTCTAGCTTTCAGTGATTGTGTGATGTACTTCATAGCCCCTGTTTTCCCCCTAAAACCTTTTCATCGCCATTTCTCCATCTCTCATCAGTCATTTAGCTCCTGTGGGTCATAGCTAAGCTTCCTGATGCAGGTACAGCCCTGTGTTCTGCATAGTACTCCCCTTTGTCATTCTCTGAAGCTGGATGCCCCCTCCATTTCCCAATTTAGTGGCAGAATCCAACCATGAGTGAGTAGATCTCCCAGAATGAGCTGAGTGTTCTAAGAGGTCCCCCCCCCCACCCTTCCCCCACGCCTTGGTCAGTCCATGCGAAGAGTAGTGGCACCTCCTTGGGTTAGGTTTGGGACTTATGGCCCTTCAGGCTCTGCGCCTGTATCACTTTAGCATCAGCCTTACAGCAGGTCATTTCCACTAGGACTTTCCCACCTGCTTCCTCCCTCACCACACCCCCACCTGCATATAGGTGCCAAGGAGCACACCTAGTAATCTGAGCTAGCCATGTGTTTTTTCTCCTTTAACCTGTAAATGTGGTAAGCTGCCTTGACAGTGTCTCACCCTAAAACATCCTTGCATTCCTGGACTAAAACAGTCGTAATATATTTTCCAATATACTGCTGCACTTGGTTTTCTGACACTTGGGGGGCATTTTGGCATCCAGGCTCAGAAGTGAGATGGTTTAAGTTTTTTCTTTCCTGTGCTGCCCTTGTTTTTATATTAAGGTTATGCCAACTTCATAAAATGAGTTGGAGAGTGCTCTGTTTTCATTACAAGTGTTTGTACAGTATTGGAATTTTGGATTTCTAAAAATTTTGGTAAAACTTGCTGTAAAACCAACTGTGCCTGGCATGTTTAGGGTGGTGAGAAGTTTTGTTTTAAGAGCAAGAGATCACATGCTGGGGAGAGGAGCGGGGCGGGGGTGCGGGGGGAGAGTGAGAAAGAGAGAGAGACAGAGACAGAGAGAGAATCCCAAGCAGGCTCCAGACCCAGTGTGGAGCCCAATGTGGAGGTCGATCCCACAACCCTGGGATCATGACCTGAGCTGAAATCAAGAGTCAGCTGCTCTACCGACTGAGCCACCCAGGTTCCCCGGGTGGGGAGATTTTTAACTCTAGATTTTTGGTGATAATAGTTTAGGTTTCTGTTCTGAATTCCGTGGTACTTTCAAGGAAAAGTTTTCCCATTTTCTCATCTTGTCCATGCTTTCAAACTCATCGCAGCGTTATCTGCAGAACTGCCTTACGTTTGCGATCCTGACTATATCCATGTTATGTTTCCTTATTTATATCTAATATTATTGTGCGTTTTCCTTTCTTGTCAGTCTTGGGTAGACGTTTCTTTATTAGTCTTGAGCGCATCAGCTCTTTGTCGTCATTCTCCTTCACTAGTAGCTTCTTTCTATTTCGTGAAGCAGAAATGCATATTTCCCTTTTCCTCACGCGCGCTTGTGTTTATTCTGTGGCTCTTATTCTAACCCTTGTGGGTGCTTCAGCTTTACCTCCTCCCCACCCCCACGCCTGAAGAAAAGGTGAAAGAACTGTATGCCCTTCGGTGGGGCCACCGCTTTGCAACATTTGCCACATTGCATTTCTTTCTACACACAGCACACATAGTTTTTACATTGAGTTGTAATGTCTCTTTAACGTCTTTTAATTTAGAACAGATGCCTTAATGGGCTTTTTTTTTCATTAATGGGCTTTTTTGACAAGTTCAGGCCAGTTATCTTATGAAAAGGTACCACGTTTGGATATGTGTGATTCTTTGTACGTACTTAGATTTAGGTTAAACAATTTTAGCAAAAATAGCTAGGACTGGTGTGCTCTTACTGCATCTCTAAAGCACATGGTGGTGATGGAGAATGTCCTAATTACTGGTGATTCTAATTTTGATCACCTGGTTAAAGAGGTGGCTTCCAGATCATTTTTCTACAAAGTTACTATTTTCCCTTTGGGGGACACTCTTTCCCTTTATGACCAAAATGCCTTTTGATGCATGCCGGAGGCCCGCTCCAGCCGGGTCCAGGGGTCCCTGAAGGATGGACGGTGTCGGCGAGGGAGGGATGAGAGTGGTGCAAGATTCTTTCTGGTCACCAGCCAGGCCTCTCTGCACTGTGAGACTCAACTTTATTTTATGATTTAGTGTTTAGGAGACAGCACAGAAGTGGCATTCTGATAAGTCCTTTTATCAGTAAAAACTTTCCAGAACATTGATATGCAAAAGAATGGGGAACAGCCCAGAGGTGGCATTCACATGGTAGAGGCAAAAGCTAGTTCTTTGTGAGCAGAGGTCAACATCACTTAATGCGAGGTATTAAGAAAAACAGGTCTTTCAGGAACGAAATGTCGCTCCCATAACCACAAAAAAAGTCCCTACAGTAAATTCCTTCACAAAGTGCAATCAGCATATCAAGGCCAGAATGAGTCACTCATACCAATTAACAAGGTGACTTGGGGGTCAGTGCTCAAGCAGAAACAATTGGGGGGGAGGGAGGGATATCGGTCTCGCCATCTGATGGGAAGAGTCCATGCAACTTACCTTAACCTCACAAGGAGTTCTTTCTCAGCCTATGAGTTCAGAAACGGCTCCCAACAGATGCAGTTCTATATGTATTTGTATTTAGTTATTATTAAAATTTTTTGTTAATGTTTATTCATTTTTGAGAAAGAGAGCACGAGCAGGGGAGGGGCAGAGAGAGAGGGAGACACAGAATCCGAAGCAGGCTCCAGGCTCTGAGCTGTCAGCACAGAGCCTGACGTGTGGTTCGAACCCACGAACTGCGAGATCATGACCTGAGCCGAGGTCAGAGACTTCAATCGACTGAGCCACCCATGCCTAATTTAATAATAAATTATTATTTAATTATTAAGTTAAACTATACATACAATTTCCCATCATAACCGTTTTTTAAAGCATTTTTTTTAAATGTTTATTTTGAGGAGCGTGAGTGGTGGGAGGGGCAGAGAGAATCCCAAGAAAGCTCTGTGCTTTCAGCAAAGAGGCCGATGTTGGGCTCAATCCCACAAACCATGAGATCATGATCTGAGCTGAAATCAAGAGCTGGGCGCTTAACTAACTGAGCCACCCAGGTGCCCCATCTATTATAACCATTTTTTAGCATACAGCTCAATAGTGTTATATACATTCACAATCTTGTACAAACACTCTCCTTTTCTGACTGGCTTATTTCACTTAGCATAATGTCTTTAAGGTTCAGCCATCTTGTAGCATATGTTAGAATTTCCTTCCTTTTTATGGCCTAATCATGTCCCATTGTTTGCATATACCACAGTTTGCTTATCCATTCATCCATCAATGGACTCTTGGATTCCTTCCACCGATTAGTTATTGCAAATAAAGCTGCTATGAACATGGGTGTACAAATATCTTTTTGAGACCTTGCTGTCAACTCTTCTAAAGATAAAACCAGAAGTGGAATTGCTAGATGATAGGGTAATTCTATTTTTAGTTTTTTAAGGAACCATTGCCAGACTGTTTTCCATAGTGGTGGCACCATTTTACATTCCCACCAACAGTGCATAAGGGTTCCAATTTCTTCATATCTTTGCCAATATATTATGTTCTATCTCTCTCTCTCTCTCTTTTTTTTTTTTTTTTGAATCGTAGCTATCCTGATAGGTGTGAAGTATCTAGTTGTTTTAATTATAGTTTAGTTTTGAGTGTTTTCTAATTTCCATTATGATTCCATTTTTGGTCCATAAATTATATTAAAATATTCAGTTGATTATTTTTAATAATGTAAGCACCTTCAAACCTGCCACCACAAAACAAAGGCTACGACTGATCCAACCTACCATTTGCCTCCAACCTCCCATCCTAAACCCCAACGATCCCATTTTCCGGTCCTCCACCAAAGGCAACCAACTTGGATTCCATATGCCCTTGTCTTCTTTCCATATAGTTTTCTTGTATCTACGTGTGTTTTTCTAAGAGTTCTTTTAGGGGCACCTGGGTGTCTCAGTTGTGTCAGCATCCAGCTCTTGATTTTGACTCAGGTCATAATTTCACAGTTCATGAGTTTGAGCCCCACGTCAGGCTCTGTGCTGACATTGTGGAGCCTACGTGGGATTCTCTCTCCCTGTCTCTCTGCCCCTCCCCTGCTCACTCTCTCTCAAAATAAACTTTAAAAGAAAATTTTTTTAAAAAAGGGTTTTTTTTAACCTTATGAAAAGGATAACATGCCAAATGTCATATTTAGGGGATGATGTTTCATTTAATATTACATTACTTTGATTCTCCTAAAGGCTGTATGTTGCTGCAGCTCATTTGTTTTGACTGTCAATAGTATTTCCCTGTGGGACTCTTTCACGATTTATCCATTCACTCTTCTGCTGATGGCTCTTGGGGTTCTTCCTCCCCCCACCCCCACCTCCCGTTGTTAACGTTCTGGTAGATATATCTGTTCAGGTGTGAAAGTCCCTCTTGGGACAGTTCTCTGGTGTGGAATTTGTCAGAATTTTAGGCAATGCCACCAAATATTTTCCCAAGTGGCTTCATCGATGGACATTCACCAGCTCTGGACCCCTGAGGGGGATTTAATGATTTCTTCCTGTAGTCTGTCCGTTTTTGCTTAATATATTTTGAATTTATGGTATTAAGTACAACACATTTAAAATTGCTGTTTCCTTTTGTGAATTGAACCATTTCTTAAGGAGTGACGCTTTCCATCCCTATAGATGCTTTTTATCTTAGTTTATCTAATGTTAGCATAGCTCCCCCAGTTTCTTCTGCTTAGTATTTTTCCTTTTGCCTGATAAGTGCTCTTCCATCCCTTTACTTTCAGTCTTTCAGATTTACTTTACTTTCAGATGCTCTACCCATCTCTACATCTTAAAAGTTGAATCACGAATCGCTATTTTTCTTTTAACTGATACACTCAGCTCATTTAACTTATTGTAATAATTGGTATGGGGTCCCATCTGTCCTATTTGATGATTGGGTGGATATAAATTTCTAGATTCTAGATCTTTTCCTTCAATACTTTGAAAATATTACTTGATTGTCTTCTTGCTTTCAGTGTAGCTATTGAAAAATCTGGTGTTGATCTGATTCTCAAGGCTTTGTCTGTGGTATGCTCTTTCTGTGAGTGTTATCTCTGATATTCTTAAAATTCTAGATGGTGTGTGTAGATGTGAGTTACTCCTTTTTCTTCTCTTGGCACTCTTTGGGCATTTTTTGATCCAAGGTACTTTATGTTTGTATGATTCTAGGAAATTTGTCTCCATTATTTCTTCAAACATTTTCTCCCTCCATGTTCAGACTTGTCTCCAGAATCCCCGTTATTCAGATTTTAGCATCTTTACTTCTACCTTCCATATCTTGGCTTTTCTTGTGCAGTTGTTTTCTTCAGTCCTTCCTCTTAGATTTTCTAAGTCTGGTATTCTGATTTCTCTGTTTCATGCCTAAGATGTATCCCTTCCAGTAGACGTCCCGTCTACTGTGGTTTTTTTTTTTTAAATGTTTATTTATTTTTGAAAGAGAGTGAGAGGCAGAGAGAAAGAGGGAGACACAGAATCTGAAGCAGGATCCAGGCTCTGAGCTGTCAGCACAGAGCCTGACATGGGGCTCGAACTCATGGACTATGAGAACATGACCTGAGCTGAAATGGGACACTTAGCCAACAGAGCCACCCAGATCCTCTGTTGTGTTCTTTACTTCAACTCAGATTGACTTTTTCAGCAGGTTGAAACTGCAGCTCATCCTACTAGAAACTTCCTTCGTACAGAACTCTGGGAGCCAGCATCTAACACTTCAGCAATAGCCTCAAGGGCAAGGCAGTGAGGGTATTTCCCCCATCAACTCATACCCATCATTGGTGGAAGAGGGCTGTTCCTGGGGGGTTAGTCCCTGTGTGGGCAGACAGACTTCGGTGGCCAGGGGAAGTCCTCGGGCAGACAGCTGCAGGCGGTGGCCATTGAAGTCTAGGCACTATGCACGGACCTGTCGTGTGCCGAGGGGATGTGGGCTTCTACAGAACACACGTCTCGCAGCAGGAAGAAGACCCTGAATGCGGAACCCTGAGAACTGGGGAGACATAAATTCCGAAGCTGAGACCGTACTTCTACGGGGTATGAAGGAGACAGGGCTCAGCGGCAGCGCTTGGTTTGCAGCTTCTTGATCTAAAACGTCTTGTTCCAGAGGCCCTTCAGGCGTGCTCTCTTGTCTGCTGGCCTAGTCCACGGGCTTTAGTAAAATGCTTAAATGTGGAGTCTGCGGCCTTCAAAATACAAAGAAGCTAAATTGGTATAGGGCTTCTTTCTTTGGAGCTGAAGGCAGAAAGCCCACAACGTATCCTTAATAGTGGCCCAGACGTCCCTCAAGAAAGTTACCTGGGTTGTAGGACCCTGGGTTTTGCCCTCACGGAAAGCCCAGCCACCCTGCTTGTCAGGATCTGAGGAGCTCGCCAGGCAACGTGGGCACTTGGCTCAGTGGGAACCGGGACCATCGATGCGATGGAAGGTCAGGACAGCAGCAGTAGCTCATGCCGTGCTCTGGTTTGATCCATTGACAACACGTGGCAAGAGACGGCGCAGCCCGTCTGCAAGGTGGAAAGGCACTTGACACACCTTGCCTGGTGACACTGAGGAGTAAAGCGTTAGCAATGGCCGAGACTGCCTACTGCGCGACGGCAGTGACAGCAATTTTTCAGCTGTCATTCCGAGCTAGTCTGACGGTGCTAACTACTGAAGTGTGTTTGTTCAGTAATCCCCTCTGGTTCACGGTGAGGGGCCAAGCACCAGAAACCTTTGTTCCCAACCGGTCCCGGTTGTTGAACGTGGGGACAGTCGTGGGCGTCACGGTGCCTCATTAAGTTTTGTCTGAGAACAGCACTCTCTTTTCCTCCCTGTGGTGTGCACCCTGGTTCCAACTGTGTGACCCGGGCCCAGGGCCCGCGTGAGGTTGCAGGCTCCCTGTTCCGCCCACATTTCTAGAAGCTACCAGCAGAGGTCACAATTAGCACGTCCAAAGCGGCAAGTCAGCAACCACCCCTGTTCTGCAGCACCCACATCTGTCCTGATGGTCGAATCCAACACCCCTGTGGCCAAGTCCAGCCAGGGCTGCAAGTCCCAGGCCCCTCCGGGAGACTCACTCACAAGGCACTATTGGCGCCTCCCTCTCCAGTGTATACAAAATGGAAGATGTGCCTGGAGAGAGGTGGGGAGCTGCCCTCCTCTCTCTGCTTGAAAGTATCCAAATCAGGGGGGTGGGGGGGACTCAGCAGTATCTGTCCCCCCAGAAACCCTGTTTCCGGAAATGGCATAGAATTCAGGAGGCCATGGGAGGCCGTGGGGGGGGTGAGACCTCAGAACTCTGTAGGGGGGTTCTCCCCAGAGGCCTCCTCACCCCACCACTTCAAGGGTTTCCCTTTTAGAAATTGCTAGAACTTTCAGACTCTTGCCTTCCTTGCTCTCCTCAATTGCCTTGTCTCTGACAAGTGCTTTCCTCCTTCATGTGGGTCCCTGGTCACCTTATGACTTCCATAATTTAGCATTTTGATAGTCAAGTTCTGTCTTATTAAACCATCCGTGGCCACACTTAGCCGTGCGAGAGGGGGGCCTGCAGGGAGATCCTCCCCTCTCGTGTTCTCTGTCCAGACACTTTTGGGGACCCCTGCCTCCCCTCCCCTGTGTCCTCCCCACTCCCCAAGGCAGAGCGAATCTTGGCCCAGAGAACTATTTTACTTCTTTCAGTGTCTCCCAGAGCAGATGCACAGAGGACGGAAAGGCCAGGGGTCTGAGGAAGGGCAGGCAATGTGGTGTGTCTGGGCCGGGCAGCGACATGGTGAGTCTGGAAGGTACGGGGCTTGGAACTCCAGGCTAAGGGATTGTGACCAGAACGGCTTGAGCTGGCAAGACCTGGCACATCAAGTCTGCGAAGGGGGACAGTGGCTGGAAGCCAGCGCAGCCGTGTGCAGACCCTGAGCAAGGTGACTCCGTCGTCCCAAGGTATTGGGGCCTCAGAGAAACTGCCGTGGAGGAGGGTCTTTGACTCACCCCAGCCTGGGGAGCAAGGACGCCCATCCCTGTCTTAAGCCAAGATAAGGGCATTCAGACCAACTGAATACAAGAGTTTTTCACCAACAGACAGGAGGAGCCTCTATCTGATGAACTTCACAAAGAATAAAAAAGACTTCAGAGAAGAGATCTGAGAGGCAAGAAGGAATGGGGAGCAAATGAATGACTGAGGGTGATGTCCAATTTGGGGATGGTTCTTAACAAAGTCAGAATTCAGTACTGGAGAACAAAACCCCATAAGAACAGAGAGGGTTAATAACAAAGTGTTCTATAGTTTTTTTTTAATTTTTTATTTAATTNAGACAGAGTGTGAGTGGGGGAGGGGCAGAGAGAGAGGGAGATACAGAATCTGAAGCAGGCTCCAGGCTCTGAGCTGTCAGCACAGAGCTCGACGTGGGGCTCCAACTCATGAACCATGAGATCCTGACCTGTGCCAAAGTTGGTGCTTAACCAACAGAGCCACCCAGGCGCCCCTAAAGTGTTCTGTAGTTTGAAGGGAGCTAGATCCATCGACTAAATTTAGATTTTGTCAATACACTTGTTGAAATGTTAAGGGTAATCTCCAAAAGAACAGAAATTGTAAGGTGCCTGGGCGGTACAGTCAGCTAAGTGTCCAACTCCTGATTAGGCTCAGGTCATGATCTCACAGTCGTGGTATTAAGCATGGATCTTATTCAAGATGCTCTCCCTCTGTCCCTCTGCCTCTCCCTTATGCTCGCTCACTCACTCTGAAAAAAAAGAGGGAGGGAGGGAGGGGAGGAAGGAAGGAAGGGAGGGAGGGAGGGAGGGAAGGAAGGAAAGGAAAGAAGGGAAGGAAGGAAGGGAAGGAAGGAAGGAAGGAAGGAAGGAAGGAAGGAAGGAAGGAAGGAAGGAAGGAAGAAATTGAGTGTATACCTTCCAAGTCAGTAGAAAGAAAAGGTACTGGGCGCCTGGTTAAGCGTCAGACTTCAGCTCAGGTCATGGTCTCACGGTTCGTGAGCTCAAGCCTGGGCCAGGCTCTGCACTTTCTCTCCCTCTTTCCTTGCACCTCATGGAATTCTCTCTCTCTCCCTCTCTCTCTGCCCTTCACTCACTCATGCACTCTCTCAAAAATTAATTAAATAATTAATTACAAAGAAAAGGTATTAAAAACTCAATCATTAGCAAAGAAAGCAAGGAAGCAGGAAAGCAATAGAAAGCAGGACAAACCGGAAGCATAAAGGTTGTATAGAATAAAAACTACTCTGTTTTTGTTTAAGCAGGAAAGGCATTTTGGAGACCGTTTGACGTTAATGTTCTGTGTCAGCTTGGCTGGGCTCAGGGATGCACAGAGAGGTTTTATTTCTGCATGTGTCTGTGAGGCTGTTTCTGGAAAAGACCAGCATTTAGATCAGCAGACCGAGTAAAGAAGGTCCCCCTCCCAGCGCCGGTGGCCACCATCCAGTCTGTGGAAGGCCTGAAGGTGAGGAAAGGTGAGGTGAACTTGCCCTCCACCTTCTCCTGCCCTTCCCCGCGGGTGCTCCCCGTGCCTTCGGGCTGGGACTGGGGCTCCCGCTGGTCGGTTCCTCTGGTTCTTGGGTTTCAGACTTGGGACTGAATCACACCACTGGCTTTCCTAGTTCTCCAGTTTGCGGATGGCAGATTGTGGGGCTTCTCAGCGTCCGTAATTATGTGAGCCAACTCCTATATTAACTCTCAGACATATGGGTATACCGTGTTCCTTCTGTTTCTCTAACACACTCCTGGTTAGTCTATTTCAGACTCCTGGGATCTAGGAAGGTCAGAAACTCAGAGGTTCCGTGGCCAGGAGACACACCACATCGAAGCTTCCGGTGGCTTCAGTGCGGGAAGCCCTGCCCCCTGGAGGCGTCTGGCGGAGCTGGCCCAGGACCCCAGCATCCACACCCCACCACTCTTTCCTCTGGAAGTCAGTAAACATTAGCACTTGCTTTCAGCATCATTGCCACCAGTTTACTTAGAGCTTTTATTTGAAATAGATGATGTAGTTTTACCAAATAGAATGAATATACTTAAAGGGTTTTCTTATTTAATTGCACATGTAACGAATGATGTCAGTAGATTCTCCTTGGAGAATCACACACACACACCTGAAATAAACCTTATGGTGTATTGTTCTTTTCATATACACTATAATAATAACATACACTGTAGTAACAATAGAGTAACAGTACACTGCTGGATGAGATCTGGTATTTTATTTAGAGACTTTGCATCTACATTATTTACAAGCAACATTCGTTTTTGCAGTATCTCTCTCAGATTTGGCTATTCCCATTTGATCAACATCATCAAGTATGTCAGAGTGCTCGCCATCTTTCCCTGGGATCTTGGAACACTGTAAATAACATACGAATGACCTGCTGGTTAAAGGTGCGATAGAACCATCGGGGTCTGGTGCCTTTTTTGATAGTTCAAAGAATAACCACAGCAAAGATCTACATTGTGTTTAGATTGGACAACTAATTGTGGCTCTTTGCTTGAAACAACTGTAGCAGGAAGACAGGAAGTTACAGGTCTGGGAAATGATAGGCCCTTAAAGAAGAGAAAAAGGAGAAAAGTAAGCTTTCTACGAGTTGTTTACATCTCAAGTGAATGGAAGAGTTTCCTCAGTTCTCAAGCTGGACATTTTTGTTACTTATGCAATTATTGAAAACAATGCTTGACACATCTTTTTTAATGTTTATTTTCTTAATTTATTTTTTTTAATTTTTAAAATTTTTATTTTTTGTGGGGGAGAGTGTGTGGGGCAGGGGCAGAGAGAGGGGTACAGAGCATCTGAAGCAGGCCCTATGTTGACAGGCTGACAGCAGTGAGCCTGATGTGGGGCTCGAGCTCATGAACCATGAGATCATGACCTGAGCTGAAGTCAGGCACTCACCTGATTGAGCCACCCAGGTGTCCCATGTTTATTTTTTTGTTTTTGCCACCCAGGTGACAGAGACGGAGACAGAGACACAGAGCGAGCACTATTGGGGGAGGGGCAGAGAGAGGGAACAGAGGATCTGAAGTGGGCTCCCAGATGACAGCACAGAGCCCAATGTGGGGCTCAAACTCACAAACTGTGAGATCATGACCTGAGCTGAGCTGAAGTCGGACTCTCAACCTACTGAGCCACCCAGGTGCCCCAATGCTTGACATATTTTAACATGAACTTAATATTTATTTCATAAGAGAAAAAGACAAACTTCCTGGAATGTAAGAGCCAACTTACAAAATTATATGATGAGCAACAGGAATTTTACCTTAACAAATTTAGCTAGTGAAGCAACTTACAATCTTAGAAAGGGAGCCAATATTCTGACTTTTTGCTCCTTCACAAAGAAGGGCCTTCTATATTTTTATGCCTTCACTCTCTTTAATCATCTTTCTAATCTCTTATTTGGTCATTAAAATATTCATGAACTCTAATTGTTTCAAGGTCAACTTTGGTATCTTACATTTTCCTAGGAAATGATTAATTTCCTTTGAATTTTCCAGCTGGTTGTCATACTTTTTCTCAAAACATTCCCTAGCGATTACTTTGATTTCTTCTGGGTCTGTGATAACGCATCCTTCCTCTTTCTAAGACTGCATATCCTTAAGTTTTTTACTGGAGAATATTCATACAATAAAGTACACAAATAATAAGTATACAGCTCAATATATTTCCATAAAGTGAGCACACACTCCTGTATCCAGGGCCCAGATGAAATAAAACCTGTCCAGCCCAGCTCCCCTAGGGAGCCCCCCTTCTGTGTCAGTCTCTACCCCCAGAAACAATATACTGATGTCTTAATAGCATAAATTAATTTTGACTGTTTTTGTAAAGCAGAAGCAATGTGTATGATTTTATGTTTGACTTCTTCTCTACTATGTCTTGAGAGCCATCCATGTTATTTATTCCATTATATGAATACCTACCATTTACTTATCCATTTTACTGTTGATAGACGTTTGGGTTGTTTCCAGTTTGGGATGGTTATAAATAGCACTGTTCTGAACTTTCTTGTTCATGTTTTTGGCTGAACATACGTACATCTTTTCTGTTGCTAAGCCAACATATTTTTGCTTTTTTTTTTTTTTTAATTTTTTTTAATGTTTTATTTATTTCTAGGAGACAGAGAGAGTGAGACAGCATGAGCAGGGGAGGGTCAGAGAGAGAGGGAGTCACAGACCGAAACAGGCTCCAGGCTCTGAGCTGGCAGTCAGCACAGAGCCCGACGCGGGGCTCGAACCCACGAACCGCGAGATCATGACCTAAGCGAAAGTCGGACGCTTAACTGACTAAGCCACCCAGGCGCCCCTATTTTTGCTTTTTTTAATTAATTTTTTTTTTTTTTAGAGAGGGAGAGAGAATGCAAGTGGGAAAGGGAGAGAGGGAGAGGAGGGGGGAGAGAGAGAGAGAGAGAGAGACAGAGAGAGAGAGAGAGAGAGAGAATCCCAACCAGGCTCCATGCTGCCAGTGCAGAGCTCAATCCCACAACCCTGGGATCATGACCTGAGCCAAATCAAAAGTAGGACACTCAACGGGCTGAACTACCCAGGTGCCCTTTTGTTCTCTTTTTTAATTTATTTTATTTTTTTAAATTTATTTTTTATTTTATTTATTTTTTGAGAGAGAGAAAGAGAGAGAGCAGGAGAGGGGCAGAGAGAAAGGGAGAGAGAGAATCCCAAGCAGGCTCCGCACTGTCAGCACAGAGCCCAACGCGGGGCTCGAACCGACGAACAGTGAGATCATGACCGGAGCCGAATCAAGAGTCAGATGCTTAACTGACTGAGCCACCCAGGTGCCCCATGTTCTCTCTCTTTAAACAAAGTTTTACAATAGAAGTTTTCAAATATATTCAAAAGTAGATGGGATGGAATAATGAATGCCCTTATATCCATCGCCCAGCTTCGTTAACCATCATCTTGCTACCCCTGCCTCATACATCCCCCCCACTCATATTTTTATTTTTTAATTTTGGAGTAACTTAAAGCAAATCCCAGATGTCATCGCATACTCCTGGTTGTATGCATTATAACACATATATCATATGTATAATATATATATATACATATCCATTACATGTTTCTCTAGCAGATAAGGATTTTTTTCTTAACATAACCATCTGATGGTATCATACCCAACAAAATTAATAGTTCCCTTGATTATCATCTAGTACCCAGTCTGCGCACAGATTGCTCTGATAATCTTGAAACTGTTTTTCTAATCCTGTTTGAATGAGAGCAGACACGGTCTACATTGTGCTTTCCTGTGGATGTCTCTGTGTCTTTTTCTTTTTTTTAAGGTTTTTTTTTTTTTGAGAGAGAGTGAGTGGGGAGGGGCAGAGAGAGAGAGAGAGAGGAGAGAGAGAATTCCAAGCAGATTCTGTGCTATCAGCTCAGAGCCCAACACGGGCCTTGAACCCACCAACTGTGAGATCATGACCTGAGCCAAAACCAAGAGTCAGGGCTGGGGTGCCTGGGTGGCTTAGTCGGTTAAGCGTCTTTTGCTTAGGTCATGATCTCGCGGTTCGTGGGTTCGAGCCCCACATCAGGCTCTGTGCTGACTGCCAGCTCAGAACCTGGAGCCTGTTTCGGAGTCTGTGTCTGACCCTCCCCTGCTCACGCTGTCTCTCTCTCTCTCCTAGAAATAAGTAAAAATATTAAATTAAAGAAAAACAACAAAACCAAGAGTCGGATGCTCAACCGACTGAGCCCCCCAGGCGCCCCATCTGTGTCTTTTTCATCCACCGCATTCACCTCTCACCTTTCTTCGTGCCTTTTATTTTTGGTGAAACACGTTCACCTGCCTGTGGCCTGTCCACATGTGTTTCCGCTGATTGCGTACTAGTGGTGCTGCCATCGTGCGCTCTGCCGTCGCCCGTTTTTTGTTTTGTTTTGTTTTGTTTTTTATTTCTAGGAGAGAGAGAGACAGCGTGAGCAGGGGAGGGTCAGAGAGAGGGAGTCACAGACTGAAACAGGCTCCAGGCTCTGAGCTGGCAGTCAGCACAGAGCCCGATGCGGGGCTCGAACCCACGAACCACAAGATCATGACCTAAGCGAAAGTCGGACGCTTAACCGACTAAGCCACCCAAGCGCCCCTGCCGTCGCCCATTTTGCACATTGACTGGGCGACAAACTTAGAAGCTATTATTTTGGAAAGAACGCTTCACAGGTGATGTTTCTGCATCACATCAGCAGGCGTGCTGTGCTTTTAATCATGTGACAACTGACTTGCGTGCTCAGAAGTTGTTGGCAAGATGCATCCGTTATAAAGTCTCCTGTCAACCTTCATGTGGTGGTTTTAGCAGCTGTTGGTCATGTTGATCATGGTCATGTTGATCAGCCTTCATTAGCCAGGCCTGGCCAAATGGTGATTTTTTTTTCTAATTAGATCATTAGTTCTGTATTCTCAGCTGGAATTTTTCTAAAAGGAAAAGGGTCTCATTATTAACTATTTGGTTACCCTGGGTTATAATCAAGTACAGGAGAGGCAAGAAAAGTCTTGATTTTTTTAACATTAATTTCAGCATTAATATTTGGTACCTGCATCAGCCAGAGCCCAGCGATGACATAGAAGGAATTACTTCAACAGTGAGAATGCTGTCTAAATAACTGTTAAGCAAGGTCTTTAAGAACTGAGAAGGCAGGGGCGCCCCGGTGGCTCAGTCGGTTGAACAGCCAGCTCTTTGATTTGGGTTAGGTCATGATCCCCGGGGCATTGTGGAATTGACCTTGTGTCAGGCTCCACGCTGAGCATGGAGCCTGCTTGAGATTCCCTCTCTTTCCCTCTGCCCCTCCCCAGCTCACACTCCTGTGCTCGCTCGCATGCTCTCTCTCCCAAAAAAAGAATTGAGAAGGCAAAAAAATGAGCTCTGAGGTATCATGGAGCGACGGGAGGAAGCAGTTACCACCTTGAGAGCTGAGGAAACGCACACAGAAGAGTCTGGAATGATTAAACCGCGGAAGAGGGTGGGAAGGCCCCATGGAGCTGGGAGGCCAACAGCGGAGCGCCCGCAGCTGAGCTACAAGTGCTGGAACCTTGACATCTTCGTTCCCAGCACTGAGGCCAAGCAACCTCTAAAAGTGAGCAACGTTTGAAAGTATTATCATGAACTCATGATTTTTTAAAAATGTATTTGAGTGTGTTTAACCCCATGTCATTAATATTTTTGATGCTTCGATCGTCCTATCTCTGGAGGTGGCTCCAAGGCCAATTTGACAAGCCCCGCCCCCCAGTGTTTTAGAGCTTCCTCACTATCCAGCGGGACAAGATATTGCAGACTTAACCTGTGTTGTTTCCTGCCCCAGACCCGGAGTCCGCTTTTCTCCAAAGAGCCCTGGTTCCTTTTAGTGGTGAGTGGTTTTTGTTTTAGTTTTTTAAATTATTTATTTATTTATCTTTATTTAAAAATTTTTTTTTATTTTTTTNATGCGGGGCTCAAACCCATGAACTATGAGATCATGACCTGAGCCAAAGTCAGACACTTAAACAACTGAGCCACTCAGGCGCCCCTAATTGTTTATTTTTGAGACAGAGACAGAGCACCAGCGGGGGAGGGGCAGAGAGAGAGGGAGACAGTGAATCTGAAATGGCTCCAGGCTCTGATTTGTCAACACAGAACCTGACGCGGGGCTGGAACCCACGAACCCCAAGATCATGATCTGAGTGGAAGTTAGACGCTTTACCGACTGAGCCACCCAGGCGCCCCGTTTTCATTTTTTAGAGAGAGAGAGAGAGCATGAGCAGAGGAGGGGCAGAGAGAGAGGGAGAGAGAATCCCAAGCAGGCTTCTGGCTCAGCACCCAGCATGGATCCCAACCTGGGGCCAGATGGGGTCCGGTCATGGGGCTCCATCCCACGACCCCTATCATGACCCCAGCCAAAATGGAGAGTCAGACACTCAACCTGAGCCACCCAGGGGCCGCTGTGCTGAGCGTCATTGTACGACCGTGCTCTACATTCTGCTCATTTCCATGGAGTTGTCTCTGCTTCTAGGTCTTTGCAGTGGACAGAGCTAAGATGAATGTTCATAAAAAATGAATTACGGGGGCACCTGGCTGGCTCAGTCAGTAGAGCATGCAACTCTTGATCTTGGGGTCACGAGTTCAAGCGTAGAGCTTACTTAAAAAAAAAAGTTATGATTTCATACTGATATTTATAATTCAAAAATAAGGTTACAGGATTTTACATAAATTTAAAATTTATGCCAAAAAAATTTGGGTTCCTAATAACATTAACATAATTACTTATTAGCTATGTAAACATATATGTTAAAATAGCTATACCACTATCAGTACTAACAATAAGACTATTGAATGCATTTAAGTTTTTTTTAAAGTTTATTTATTTTGAGAGGGGGAGGAGGGGGCAGAGAGAGAGGGAGAGAGAATCCCAAGCAGGCTCCACGTTGCCAGTGCAGAGACTGACCCTGGGCTCGATCTCACAAACTATGAGATCATGACCTGAGGCAAAATCAAGCGTTGGATCCTCAACTGACTGAGACACCCCGGAGCCTCATGATTTCTCAATTTTTAATTAATTTATTAATTTCTTAATGGTTCTTTCCATCCATAGTTGATACCCAAGAAGAGGTGTAAAGTCAAAATGTAGTATTTTTTTATATCATTCAAAATAATTCTTTGCTATGTTATGCACTCAACTTGATATAAAATTAGATTCATGTTTATTTATACTTTTTTTTTATAGATGATGGGTTTTTTTTTTTTTTTATGTTTTATTTATTTCTAGGAGAGAGAGAGAGACAGCGTGAGCAGGGGAGGGTCAGAGAGAGAGGGAGTCACAGACCGAAAGAGGCTCCAGGCTCTGAGCTGGCAGTCAGCACAGAGCCTGACGCGGGGCTCGAACCCACAAACCGCGAGATCATGACCTAAGCGAAAGTCGGACGCTTAACCGACTAAGCCACCCAGGCGCCCCTGTTTATTTATACTTTTAAGGATTGCTTTTATATTGGTTTACATTTAAAAAAATAATGTAAATTTTTTACCTGGTTTCCAAAGTCAAAATTAGAAAACAAGGCACATCAGAGAATTCCAGACTTCTTCCATGTTTCCACTCAATTTTTTTCTTCCATTGTTTATTTTAAAGAAGATAAGATTATTTGCATATATTAATAGCCCCCTCCTTTGCTCACTCAGAAGTTCAGAGGTCTATCTTTAGCAGTCTTGATTCTTCAAGCTTTTGCTCTGTTAGAATTTTACAAGGAACATGTACTCCAATTGGACTCTAAAAAAATTACTTTAAAAAAAATAGTTCTATAAATTTTTTTTCAAATGTTTATTTATTTTTGAGAAAGAGAGAGAAAGCAAGTGGGGCAGGGGCAGAGAGAGAGGGAGACACAGAATCTGAAGCAGGCTCCAGGCTCTGAGCTGTCAGCACAGAGCCCGACGCTAGGCTTGAACCCATGAGCCTGGAGATCATGACCTGAGCCGAAGTCAAACGCTCAACCGACTGAGCCACCCTGGTGCCCCGAAAAAAATAATTTTAAAAGGATGTCTTCTGGGGTGCCTGGGTGGCTCAGTTGTTCAAGCGCCTGACTTCAGCTCAGGTCATGATCTCACAGTTCATGAGTTTGAGCCCTGCACTGGGCTCTCTGCTGTCAACACAGAGACCGCTCTGGATCCTCTGTCCCCCACTCCTC
>NW_027529432.1:2910747-2913310 GCF_008692635.1 Crocuta crocuta | reverse complement strand
CCCCCCGCCCCTGCACTCTCTCCCGTTCTCTTTCAAAAATAAATAAACATTAAAAGGATGTCTTCTGAGACTGAAAGCCTTTAGGGAGAGCCAAGCAAGAGAAGTGTCTGAGCTTGGGCGGGGAGGTGACAGTGACAGCCTGCAGTGGGACATCAGAGGCCTGGTGGATGTTGGAGCCAGAACAGAGTGAGGAGGGTCCCTGTCCCTGTAGATCAGAGCGGGGCGAAGCCTGAGCAGCCTGTACAGGCATGGGGTGGGGCAGGGAGGGCCGGAGCGGTAGCCGGGTGCGGGCAGCGGGATCTGAGCACAGTGAGGGGCCCGTGGGGGGTGGAGTGAGGAAGGCAGCTGCTCAGGGGCCAGCAGTAGCGTCAGTGGCCCAGCCAGCAGCTCTGGAAAATGAGTGATGTGGGGAGAAGAGGGTGACGACAGTGACAGGAGACTAGATACATACTGGAAATTGACCCAAGTGTCAGTATCTTGCAGGCGCCTCATCAGCAGGGAGGGGAGTGAGAGGTGAGGGGAAGAGACGGAGACTGAGCCCTGCGGTACAGGACTGGACTGAAGCTGCAGCTATCCGTGTAAACGTACATGGATAGTACACGTGGGTAAAGAGAAATAAGTGCAGGTGGAAATGTGGTATGCTCATTTCTTAGCTCTGTCCACTGAGAGGGCTTGAGGGCGGTGACACCCTGGCCGCCGCGAGCGCACAGAACATCCAGATCTTGGTTTTTAATAGTCCCTTTGCTGATGGGAACCAGGGTGCTTTGGGGAAATGGCTGATTCCAGGACGAGGGCAGAGCAGGTACAGATGAGCCTGGAAAACTTGTTTTATCAGAAAGTAAGGAAATGCTTGAAGAATGATGGAGACATGTCAAGAGGACACCAAGGCCAGCTTCCAGGGGCTCCCACTGGTCAAACTTGGGACAGTTTGAGTTGGGAGCCTTTCTCTCCATCTGGGAGCCAAGGAGGCGGGGCTCAGCGGGCGTCGCGTAGGTGATGAGTTGGGGGACACCCAGCCCAGTGACCAAGGAGGGAAAGGAAATTTGAATGTTCCTCTTGCCGCTGCACCCCTTCCTCTGGCGAACAGTCCCCTCTGGGCACTTGACATTGAAGCCTCAGAAGCTTGACAACACAGAGCCGCCATCCCACGGTGTTCAGTCCGCCCCGTCCGCCACCTGGCTCCTTCCTGAGGATGTCAAGGGACAATGTGGGACCAGCTGGGAGGGGTGGGGTACGGAGCATAGCTCCAGAGGGCAGTCATGGGCTTGGCACTGAGGGGCACCAAGGATGGCACCTGGAGGGCAGATGGGTAAGAATTCAGCCCACCGAGCTGTGCTCCGAGGACCTACAGCTGCCAACCCAGTCGGGCACCTTTCTCCAGTTGCATCGGGATACCCGGGCCGGCCCTGCCTGAATCCCCAGGATATGAAGTGGGGTGTAAGCTTCTAAATTTAGCTCTGGAGAAGAGGGTGAGGAGAAGGCAGGGATCCTGCTGGATCTGGGAGGGGACAGGTTCCGGTCCTGTGGGCTTGGCAGACCTTTCCCCACGATGGGGAAGCACAGACAGGCCATTAGCTGCCGGATGGAGGGTGGCTGGGTATGGCCACCGGGACTCGACAGGGTCAGGAGGACCTGGGAGGGGTGCGGGCACAGCCCAGAGAGAGCAAGACGGCCAGAGCAAGGAGGGGACGCGTCCTGCCCCTGCTCGGTGCCCAGCTCTAGCTGGCTTCGGACAATCAGCCTTTGCACTGGGATCCCATCACCACGCTCAGAAGGGCCTTGCTGAGAGCTGAGCTGGGTGGGGAACGTAGGGGCAGGAAGTGGAGAAGGGGTCCTGGGTGGCCCCTGGGTCTTCTTAGTGAGGGTGCCATGTGCGCTGGAGGCGGAGAAGGAAGATGCTGGCAAGGGGCTGAATGGGCTTCTGTAGGTGAAGTCTGGGCTCTGGAGCCCTTTTGAGGGGCCAGGCGCCACGTGGAGGGGCCCAGGCTAGACCCCCCTCTGGTCCAATCACATCAGGTGTTGTCCTTGCTCCAAGGCCCCCCAACCCATCAGACTCCAGGGGCCCAGGCTGGCTCTGCTCCTCATCCTCAGGCCCGCCCAGCTGCTGCTTGGCAAATACGTGTTCCAGTAACGGAACGATGAACGTCCTCAGTGATGCTACACCAGCCTCGGAAGTCCGAGATCACGTCCCGTTTTGCAGGTAACACCAGGACTCAGTGGGAAGGTGCCCGAGGGCAGACAGCTGGTAAACCCCAGGAGCTCCTCCCAGCTGGCTGGCCCCCAGGCCCCGGCTAAGGGCTCCCGACCCTCCCACCAGCCTGCGCGGCGGTCCGGCCCCAGTTGGCCAGGGTCGGGGGAAGACTGCTGGTGGGGCCCCGCTTTGGATGGCAGAGCCGGATGCACCCTTTCCCTGGGTTCTGCCTGCCCTATGGGCTCAGGCCTCAAATGACTTGGCGGTCCCCAGCCCCTCCTCTCTCCTGGGCGCTGAGTGGCCTCCTTGCTGCCTCCAGCCCCAGCTGGAAGGGCGGGGACAGCCTGGGAGGGGGCCAGTGTGCATCCTGGG
>NW_027529432.1:2909360-2910699 GCF_008692635.1 Crocuta crocuta | reverse complement strand
GGTTGCTCTAGACAAGGACTCGGCTGTTTCCAGCTCTGACAGCGACAACCTCGTTAAGGGACCGCTGCCTGCAGAGTGAGGCAGGGGTCGGCAGGCACGGTCAGGGCGGGAGCTGCACCAGGCACGGTGACCGCGCACCTCGCCAGCCGGGTCCCACTAGCTTCTGGGGGAAATGTACCGAGTTCCGAACGCCAGACTCGGCCTGGGCGCTCCGAGCCCGCGGGCGACCTCCCCCAGGGACCTGAGGGGCAGCCAAGGTGAAAATTCAATCTGGGTGAGACCTCACACGAGGCGGACCACAAGCTCAAAGAAAAGCGTGACGTGACCGTCACCAAGGGCAACGAGAGCAACTGTGCGTCGTCCTTGCTCACATTTCCTTCTCTTCTGCTTAGTGTGTTGTCCTCAAAAAAAAAAAACCTGTGAACCATCTGGAATGTGTTCAGGCATTGGTGGCAGCAGGACACCAGCTGTCCCGTGGGAGCCTCCATTCAGGGCTCTTCTGCGTCGTCCCATCGTGGCAGGTCCGAGCCTCCTTCAGGGCTCACCTCCCAGGGCGGCGTCCCCAGGCAGGAGGAGGCCGTAGGTATGGGGAGGTACGGGAGTGCTAGGAGCCTAGGAGCGAACCCGGGGCCCTGAGGGCAGCGATCTGTGTGCCCTCGGGCGCTGGGAGAGGCAGGGTGACCCAGGGTGACCCAGGGTGACACAGGCTCTAAAAACACCTTCACTTGTCACCTGAAAGCCATCCCTACAGAGAAGGTACGACCTTGGACAATCAGCCAGGACCGGAGCAACCACGCGGAGGGGGGGTGGGGGGGGTGGAGAGCTGTCCTAGCAATTCTGGACAGTCTCATCTCTGTGTCCCTGGATGGCTGGGTCATACCTAACAGATGTCACACTCTTAAGGTGCCTCTGAGGGGTCTTGCTCACCTCTAAATGCCAGGTGGATGGATGGATGGATGGATGGATGAATGAATGAATGAATGAACTCATTTAATCTTCACAAGAGTCTATGAAACAGAGGTGCTTTGATTGTACAAATGCCAGAACTAAGGCTCAGAGAGATTCAGGGACTGTCCTGAGGTCACACGGCCACCAGGGCCCGGCTGAGGCCAGCGGTCACACGGCCACCAGGGCCCGGCTGAGGCCAGCGGATGCTCCTCCCAGCACCGCCTGCCCCTCCTCCTGGGTCTGACCCTGGAATCTGCACCATGACGAAGGAGGAAAAAATAAGGAGGGAACTTTATTTAATATTAAAGCTGGGGAGGGGGTCCGAAGGGAGATCGGATTCACTTGGTGATGGTGTTCCTGCGGAGAGAAGCGAGGCATGAGGCTGGAAGCG
>NW_027529432.1:2908703-2909281 GCF_008692635.1 Crocuta crocuta | reverse complement strand
TGTGCTCCCCCACTCACGCGTTCATGCTCTTGCCGCTGCCGCTGAGCACGATATACGGGGTCTTCTGGGCCTTCTGCTTCTCCTGGAGCAAAGCCACCGTGCCCAGGGGCGTGTCGCTGGAGCTCATCTTCTTCAGGAGCTGCAGGACGGGGACCAGTCAGCCCAGGGCAGGAGCGGGCCCCAGCACCCCCGCCACCCCAGCACTGGCAGGTGCCGAAGCCACCCTGCGTCCCCACGGGCCACTCACCGCCTCCTCGTCCAGCTTCTTCATCCGCCGCTCAGTCTTCATCTTGCCTGAGCCTTTCCCGTGGAAGCGGTGGGACAGCTGCCGGAAAGCCTGGGGACACGGGGCAGTAACCGGTTAGAGTCGCCTGTGCCCCAGAGGGCAGGGGAGGCCTGGCTGGGAAGGGACTGGGAGAAGGGCCATGACCCTGGCACCCTCCAGGGGCTCCCCAGAGTCAGGGAGACAGACTCAGGGGCCGGATGTGCTGTGCTGGGTACACTGGGGATCGTCAGGGAGACCTGCGTGCGGAGGCTGAGCTGGTGGGGGGGTGGGGGGGGATGGGCTGCCTGGGGGG
>NW_027529432.1:2900005-2908605 GCF_008692635.1 Crocuta crocuta | reverse complement strand
GATGGCACCCTGGGGGCTGGGCTGGGAGCATGTGGGGAAGAGCGCGGTGAGGGCGGGGCCCTGGAAAGACTGTCCCAGGCGGTCCCCACCAAGCCACTGCAAGCAGGCGGTCAAAGGAACCGGGACCGTGAAGGGGCCTGCTGTGCCCCCCAAAAATGGAAACCGAGGCACAGGGGCTCTGACACTTTGCAGCACCCCAGCCAAGACCCCTCAGTGCAGCTCCGCCTCCTCTGGGAAGGGCAGGGGCCTCACCTCTCTGTGGCTCCATCACCCACAGCCCTGCTCACCTCCTTGGGCGTGAGTTTCCGGCCCGTCTCATCCACATACTCGATCTTAACGTCGGGTTTGTAGCCGTCCTTCTCCTTGAAGTCCTGGGTGAAGCCTCGGTACTCCTCCCGCCGGCTGTACTTGTCGTCGATGGCCCTGAGTGCGAGACAGAGGGTGGGGGGCTTCAGGGCCAGCACTGCCCACCTCACCTGGGTGCCCGCCAGCCTCCAGCCAGCGCCACCCCCGTGACCCGCCGCCGGCCTGCCCCACTCACATCTTGTCCTCAATGCAGTACACGGCCGACGGCAGGGACTTGTTGGGCGCCTTCACCCGGGCCACCTTCTGCACCGTGGTCTCCAGCAGCCCTGGGGAGAGGCGGTGGTCAGACTCCAGGCTGCCCCCCACCCTCCTCTGCCCTCAGAGGCGCGGCCCAAGCCAGGTCAATCCAGCCGGGCTCTCTCAAGGCCACGGCCTGACCACCTCAACTGCTCCGATTCTCCCCAGACATGCTGAGACTCAGGGGTGAGCGGTGGCTGTGTGTGTGTGTGGGGGGGGTGTGTGTGGCAAAGCCATCAAAAATGGGGTGACACGGCGCAGCAAGGCCAGATGGTGCCACAACCGCCCCGAAGCTGGGTGCAGAGGGGCAGCGCGCAGGTCCCAGGGGTGTGGCTCACCCTGTACACCGCCCCCCCGCCCCCGCCCAGGGCTCAAGGCCCCTCACCTTTGTTCTGACACAGCAGCAAGGCGGCCGCCAGCCCTCTATTCACGATGGGCTCCTCGTCCAGGATGGTGGTGGAGGAGGCAGAGAACTGGGGGGCGGCACGCGGGAAGGCGGTGAGCGGGGCGCGGGCTCTTCTCACCCCCTCCCCCCCGCCACACAAGGCTGTGGTCCTTCCCGTGCCGGGGCCCCGTGCCGGGCGCCTCGCTGAGCCTCCCCACGACACTACGAGCATTACGGACCCCATCCCAGAGGAGAGCGGGGCTCTGGGACAACGGGCCACTTGCTCCAGGTCCCCCAGCGATGAAGGGGCAGAGCTGCCCCAGCCCCCGGCTGCACCGGGCAGTGGGCTCCCCCGCGCCACCCCCCGGCCTGGCCCCTGCGCCCCTCACATCCTGCTGCTGCTTCTCCTCGTCCAGGTTGACTGTGCTCCAGCCAATGTTCTCCTCCCCGTCTGATTCCGAGCCGCCGTTGGCCGAGCGCTCCTCGTCCCGTTCAAAGTCCTGGGGGTCGGAAGACCAGGGTCAGCCCGGGGAGCCCCAGCCCCCCCGCCAGCCTCCTAACCCACGGGGGCGCTGAGGCTCGTTACTGAGGACCGGGCCAGTGGGGGGACCCAAACCGGGAGTGGAGGGAAGAAGAGGGGAGGGGCAGGGGCGCCCGGGTGGCTTAGTCGGTTAAGCGTCCGACTTTCGCTTAGGTCATGATCTCGCGGTTCGTGGGTTCGGGCCCCGCGTCGGGCTCTGTGCTGACTGCCAGCTCAGAGCCTGGAGCCTGTTTCAGTCTGTGACTCCCTCTCTCTCTGACCCTCCCCTGCTCACGCTGTCTCTCTCTCTCTCTCCTAGAAATAAATAAAACATTAAAAAAAAAAAGAAGAGGGGAGGGGCAGGCCGCCCGAGGACCCACCATGAGCTCTTCCTGCTCCTCCCGGTTGCCGGCCAGCCCGTAGGTGGGGATCTCCCCCAGCGTGCGGCAGAACTCCGATGTGGCGTTGAACACGATGGCCCCCTTCCGCTCTGGGTCCTCGTCTTCCTCCCAGCCCCGCTGGCGGGATTCCAGCTTCTTCACAATCTCCACCACCTGGGGGAGGGAGCAGCTGTGGGCAAACCCAGAAGTTTCTGGGGAGGTGCCATCGAGACCCAGAAGCCATTCCTATGTCCACAGCGGACCTGGCTGGTCTCTGCGTCCTCCGTGGCTCCCCATCCACTCCCCACTCTGCACCTACACCCATCTCACCAGGTCACTCCCCACTCCAGAGCCTTCAATGACTCCCTTCTGCCCTTTATATAAATATCCAGAATTCTACACGGCTGTTCTCCACAGCCCCACATCTTCCCCCGGGATCGAAGCACACCAGGGCCTCTCTGCCTCTCCCCCGCCGCTCACCCTTCACCCTACAAACTCCAGTTTCAGGACTCGAGGTAAACACCAGCTCTTCCAGAACCCTTCCCTGAGGTCACAGGGTTGGGAGACACCTGGGAACTCCCACATACTTCCGGCACCCATCACCCACCCGCACACCTGCCTTGCTCCACCCTCAGGACACCCTCTTGCCCAGCGTGGCCGCAAGGCCCTTCGCGTGCCCGCTCCCGACGCTCCTCAGAGAAGTTTCCAGTCACCACATCCACTTCCACACCCCTTCCTTCCACCCTGCTTGACTACATTTATTTTTAATGAATATCACCTTAAGCATAAAAGCGTTCCGACACAAGTGTGTTTTTAAAAATAGTAACTAAATACACCACCCCGGCGCCCATCGCCCACTCTCAGGAATATTATCCTTTCAAGCCTGTCTCCTTGTTCGTTATTTGTGCTCATGATTCACTGGCTTTTTAAAATTAAATTTATTTATTTCGAGGGAGAGAGGGAGGGAGCTAGCAGGATGGGGGAAGGGGTGGGAGAGAGAGAGAGAGAGAGGGAGAGAGAGAGAGAGAGAGAGAGAGAATCCCAAGCAGGCTCTATCTATCAGTGCAGAGCCCGACGTGGGGCTCGAACTCATAAACCACGAGATCATGACCTGAGCCAAAGTCAGATACTTAACTGACTGAGCCACCCAGGCGCCCACCCTCACTGGCTTTTCTTCAGTTTTACCACACAAGGACCCCTCCACAAACAGGGTATTATTTTGTTGTATTTTTTTTTTTTTTAGGTTTATTTATTCTGAGAGACCGTGCATCGTAGCGGGAGGGGCATAGAGAGAGGGAGACAGAGAATCCCAAGCAGGTTCCATGTGCCCAGCACAGAGCATAACACGAGACTTGATCTCACGAACTGTGAGATGTGATCTGAACCAAAATCAAGAGTCAGACACTTAACAGAATGAGTCACCGAGGTGTCCCTGGTTGTCTTTTTCTTTTCTTTTTTGAGAGAGCGAGCGAGCGAGAGAATATCCCAGGAGAGGCAGAGAGAGAGAGACAGAAAGAGAGAGAAGCAGGGCTCATCCAAAGCAGGGCTGGAGCTCGAACCCATGAACCCTGAGATCATGACCTGAGTCAAAGTCAGATGCCCAATGACTGGGCTACCTAGGTGCCCTGGTTGTTTTTTGGTTTTTTTTTAAAGCTTTATTTTTGAGAGAGCACAAGCGGGGGAGGGGCAGTGAGAGAGGGGGACAGAGGATCTGAGGCAGGCTCTGCGCTGACAGCAGCAAGCCCGAGTGGGGCTTGAACTCACCAACTACAAGATCATGGCCTGAGCTGATGTCAGAAGCTCACCGTACTGAGCCACCCAGGTGCCCCCAGCTGTACATTTTTAAAACATTATATAATCTGAACCGTGCTGTAGATTCCCTTATGATGTGCTTTTTCAAAAAAATTTTTTNGAAATAGCTGTGCCCATGCCCAGAGATGGCCCTGACAACTGCTGGCGCGCACCGGGCCTATCCCTCTGAACATCCTGGGTGCAGGGAGCTTACTTTGTATCCTCCATCTTGCTGCCCCTGAATCAGGCTCTGAGCTGTCAGCACAGAGCCCGATGGAGGGCTCGAACCCATGAACCGCGAGATCATGACCTGAGCTGAAGTTGGAGGCTCAACTGACTGAGCCACCCAGGTGCCCCAAAAACACTTTTTTTAAATAAAATACATTTTAAGCTCCATCCTGACACGAGTGGCTGTACTTCATTAGCTTTTCACTACAGAACCGCAGTCCACGATGTGAACGGACTTAGCCTGGTGACCCAGCGCGCAGCGGCCCTTTGGTCATCACGCAGGATGCCCGTCACCCGGAGCACGCGGGCAAGTGTGTGTCTGGGGCACACTCAGGAGCAGGGGCGCCGGGCTGAAGGGCACGTGCACCAGACTCTACAAGATTACGTCAGCGTCTTCCCCCTCTTGCCACACTCGCCCACACGCCCGACAAGAGCGTGGTGAGGGTTCCGGCTGCTCCAAGCCCTCGCCGACGCTCAGCACTGCCAGACCTGGGCGTCTTTGTCGAACGGCATGAGTGTGACCTGGTCGATGTGGTAGCTCGCCTTCCCTTGACCATTCGCGACGCTGAGCCTCCGTAGGTATTTTCTTGGCTATTTACCCTCCCACCTCTGTGAACTGCCTGCCAGGGTCTTTTGCCTCTTTTCCCATTTTGTACAATTTTGTTGTTCGGATGTTCTCGACACTAACCCACATATGACGGTTACATGGACGTGAGCAAATATCTTCCCCTTCTGACCTGTCTTCTTTCACTCTTCATGACCTTTTTATTTTTATTTATTTATTTATTTTAAATTTATTTCTGAGAGACACAGCGTAAGCAGGGGAGGATCAGAGAGAGAGGGAGACACAGAATCCGAAGCAGGCTCCAGACTCTGAGCTAGCTGTCAGCCCAGACCCCAATGCGGGGCTCGAACCCATGAACCGCGAGATCATGACCTGAGCTGAAGTTGGAGGCTTAACCGACTGAGCCACCCAGGCGCCCCCATGACACCTTTTTAAAATAACTTCAGTTCAGGGTGCCTGGGCAGCTCAGTCGGTTAAGCGTCCGACTCCGGCTCAGGTCATGATCTCACGGTTCGTGGGCTCGAGCCCCGCATCGGGCTCTGTGCTGACAGCTCGGAGCCTGGAGCTTGTTTCAGATTCGGTGTCTCCCTCTCTCTCTGCTCCTCCCCCATTCATGCCCTGTCTCTCTCTTGTCTCTCAAAAATAAATAAAAGTTAAAAAAAAACTGAAATAACTTCAGTTCTTAATTCCTAAGTAGTTCAATATTAGCGGTTTTCCCCTCATGCTTTATGCTTTACATTTGTACCTTTAACAATATCTTTCTCCTAAAATAATCCAGTCACAATTAAAAAAAAAATTAAGAAAATCTCTGTCATTCCCGTTATAGGAGGTCCCTAGAGGTCAAACTCACAGGGACGGGAAGTAGGGCATGGCTGCCAGGGACCCAGGGGTGAGAATTAGTATTTAATGGGAACAGGGTTTGTTTTACAAGACGAGAGGGCTCTGGGGGCGATGGAGGAGACGGGCTGCACGACCACGTGAAGGGATTTAACGTCACTGAATTGGACGTTTAAAAATGCTTAAGGGGTGCCTGGGGGGCTCAGTCAGTTGGGGGTCCGACTCTCGATTTCGGCTCAGGTCATGATCCCAGGGTGGTGGGATGAGCCCCGTGTCGGGCTCTGTGCTGAGAGCGGAGCCTGCTGGGGATTCTCTCTCCCTCTGCCCCTCTCCCCCGCACACCCTCTCTCTAAAACGTATATATTTATTGGTAAAGGCCAAGATGCTAAATTTTATGTTCTATGTACTTTAATGCAATGAAAAAGGGGAAAAAAAATCTTTCTCTGCTACAAAGTCACAAACGTAATTTCCGTAACTTTGTTCTGGAAAGTTAAGTTTTTACTTATAAGGTCTCAATCTCTCTGTAAGTAAATTTTGTGTGAGGTACAAACCCAATGTCACCTTTTCTCAAATCGGTGAGTAACTGTCCAGACAGCACGTGCTGAACCAAGCGCCCCCACCCGGGGACACCGGCTGTCCCATCCCAGGGGTCTGCTCCTGGGCCGTCTGTTGGGTCCCAGCCCTGGCACTCCCGGCTTCACCACCTTCACTACCACAACCCCCTGGTCTCCGTGAGAGCAAATCCCACCCCTTTGTTATTCAAAGCGTCTCGGCTCTTTCTGACCTTTTGATTTTCCAAGGAAATTTTAGAATTAGCTTTCTGGGTTCCACAAAAGCCCCTGTGGGATTTTTATTGGAACTGCATGATTAATCTATAAATTAACTTGAGAAGATGAACATCTTCACAGCATGGAGTCCTACCCAGTCGTGGACGGCACTGTGCCCTCCCAAAACTCCTACGTTGAAACCCTGCCCCCAGCAGGACTGTGTCTGGAGACCGGGCCTTTGAGGAGATGGTCACGGTCAGGGTCATAAGGGCGAGGCCCGAATCCAGTAGGCTGGTGTCCCAGTGGGAAGAGGGCGAGACCCCAGGGATGCAGGCGCGCAGGGAAAAGGCCGTGAGATGACACGTGAGAAACCGGCCACCACCAAGCCCTGGGAGCAACCAACACCCAACACCTTCATCTTGAACTTCCAGGCTCCAGGGCTGTGAGAAAGAAATTTCTGCTGCTTGGGGCGCCTGGGTGGCTTAGTTNCCTCTCTCTCCTAGAAATATATATATATAAAATATATATAAGAAAGAAATTTCTGCTGCTTAAGCCACCCGGTCTGCGGCACTCCGTCACGGCAGCCCTTGCTGCCTGAAACAACGGTGCAGCTGGCTTCTTTAACGTCTTTTGAGAACAGACTATAATTTCCCCCATACAGATATATAGTTTGTTAAGGCTTATTTCTGACAGAGACAGTGTGTACTTGCTTACGTACAGACTTCTGCATTCACGTCTGCAGCCTCGGCCTCTCCTTTGAAGTTCAAATTCGTGCATCCAACCGCCTACTCAGTATCCCATCACCTCTAATAAAAAGGCACCTCAAAACTTAACCAAGACCGGACACCTGGTCTTCTCCCCCAAACCTGTCCTCCCCAACCTGTTCCCATCTCAGAAACCTGTTCCTTAGCCCAGTCCACGGGCAGCTGTTCGGGTCGGAACCCTTGGGAGTCGTCCTTAACCTCTCCTGCCCACTCACGATCTCACGTGCAATCGGCAAACGCTGCCAATTCCATCCTCAAAAAGCATCCCACACACGGCGGCTTCTTCCGGGCTCCATGGCCGTCACCCCAGCGGGCCACCATGCATTCCCACTGGTCTCCCTCCGACGGAACCCCACTGGCTGAATCTACCGCAGGAGCAAGCCGCTGCCCAACTGGCCTCCGCCCACCTCCCTCCCTGTCACCGTCCCCGTGGCTGGCACTGCAGCCACGCAGGCCTCAGCCAACTTCCCGAGCGAGCCCAGTCACTCCGGACTCAGCGCCTCGGGTCCCAGGTGCGCTCTCATCTCCGAACTGTGCCTCAGCACGTCACTGAGGCTCAGTTCATCTGGTCTCAACCATCACCTCCTCAGGGAGGCCCTCCCTGANCTGGCACTGCAGCCACGCAGGCCTCAGCCAACTTCCCGAGCGAGCCCAGTCACTCCGGACTCAGCGCCTCGGGTCCCAGGTGCGCTCTCATCTCCGAACTGTGCCTCAGCACGTCACTGAGGCTCAGTTCATCTGGTCTCAACCATCACCTCCTCAGGGAGGCCCTCCGACTGCCAGTCGGCTGGCTGTTTTCAGCCAGCCGACTGAAAACAGGAGCACCCCTTTACTCCCGATCTCTCCACGGCCTTGCCTTTTCCTGTCTCTCCTCTCCTCACCAGATGTTGTTCCGCCTCCTCTCCTCGCACTAGAACAAAACTTTCACGAGGACAGACACTCCAGGGCTTTCGGCTGCCGTGTTCCCTGCTGGACGCGGGGCGCTTGGTAAGCATTTGCTGCGGGATGAAACCCTGATGTCTGGCCGCACCGCGAACTCTGTGAAGGCGGAGAGAGCAGTTCCGCCTGGTTCCTGCCATCCCACGGGGCGCAGGCCCTGGCATGTGGGCGGCACCTGCTACTCCCGGAGTCCCGTCACCTCCCGACCTCCTCAAGTCCCCTCCTTTCACTGGGGAGTCCAGCCCCCGCTTCCTGCCTTCCCTCCGCCCCTGCTCTCGCCTTCACTCTCGGGGACGTCTGCCTCCAGAGGACCCATCCAGCCGCTGCCTCAGAGGTTCCCTGATCTCCTGCCAGCCGTTTCCCCAGCCTCTCCCCCCAGCCCTGACTTAGCCTCACCAACATCCACGGCCCCTGCAGCCCCCAATTCCGTGTCTCCTCTCCGTCTGCTGCCTCCCATCTGCCCCGCTCACTTACCCTGTAAAACCTAATCCAGTGATTCTTGAACCTCACCAGGACTCCAGTCCCTTCTTCCCCTCCACCGCCCCTCCTGGTGCATCCGCACCACCCAGCCTGCACTCCGTGCGTCAGCGGAGTCCCTCCTCTGCTAACATGTTACCTGGTCTCTCCCCTCGACAAACCCAACCGGGATTAATCCCAGACGTCACCTACTTGGCTGCCAACACGGCGCAGCTGGACGAGCTGGAGAAACCCTTAAATGCGCTGACCAGACTCGCTTCCCGCTGGCGACCATTTGTAGCAGACAGGGAGTCCCCGCTCATCCGCCCAGCAGACCTCCTTTTCTCCCTGCACCCCAGCCCAGG
>NW_027529432.1:2897996-2899901 GCF_008692635.1 Crocuta crocuta | reverse complement strand
TCACTGGAAGAGCCAGCCAGCCAGGGAGGCCTCCCGTACCTTCCCCCGGCCAGTCGCCTGCATCTGCTGTGGCCGCTCATCCCCTCCCCCTGGAACAAACCACAACACGACCTGGCTCCTCTCAACGGCCACCCGAGGAGCACTCCAGGCCCCACCCCTGCCGTGTTCCTGAAAACAGCTCCTTCCTTCTCCTCTTACACCCTTCGCTTCTCCCCCTCCCCTGGACTGGCGGCAAGCGTGCTTGCAATCGCCCTCACTTAAGAAAAACTTCTGAGGATATAAAACTGGGTTAGAGATCGGTTCAAACCAAAAAGAAGTCTGGGGGCATAACTGGGAAACCTTGTTACACGGACTGCTATTTCAGAGGACTTATAGGATTTTTTTCCTCTGGAGAGGGCGGGGCCCTGAGCCCCTCAGCCCAGAGTTCAGCTAGCGCTGTGAGGGATTTTTAAGGGAACCCAGCCACACAGGGGAATGCCCTTATTTTTAGAGACTCCGGCTAAAGTGCCCCAGGGGAAGGAGTCACAATGTCTGCAACTTACTTTCAGGGATTCAGAAAAGACTGAAAAGAGAAAGCGAAGAGAGAGCGTGGTGATAAATGTATATAATTACTGAATTAAGAGAAAATATAAAGAAGCTCATTATGGGGGCACCTGGGCGGCTCAGTCAATTAAGCATCCGACTTCAGCTCAGGTCATGATCTCATGGCTGGGGAGTTTGAGCCCCGCATCGGGCTCTGTGCTGACAGCTCGGAGCATGGAGCCTGCTTCAGATTCTGTGTCACCCTCTCTCTCTGACCCTCCCCTGCTCTCAATGTCCCTTTCTCTCTCTCTCTCAAAAATAAATAAACATTAAAAATAATTTTTAAAACTAGAACTTCATTACAATACTCTTTCAATTTCTCTGCACCCGAAGACGGTGGGACGCGGCCCAGGCATGTTCACAAACACCTTCCAGGTGACTCCGGCTCATCCCCGGCTGAGAACCATCGGGCTACGTAACCTCTGCACAGTCCTTTCAGCCATAAACTCTACAATTCTTACATCCAGTTTGTAAATATTAACACTATTAACCGTTAAGTACAGGAAAAAAACCCTACTCTCAATCACACCCCTTCAGCTACTGCCCATCTCTCTGACCCTCTTTAGGGCAGCGGCAGACGAAGCACCACCACCCGCTCTCACAAAGCTTCACTGGGTCACAGCTGCGCCCCTTCCCCGCGTTATCCAGGACGCCTTTCCCTACGGCGGCAGAGAAGCTGGGTCCCTGCGGCGGAGACCGTAAGCCCCGAGGGCTCCGGGACCTCTGCGCTGCCTGCTCCCGCTCTACGGAACTGTCCCAGCGCTGCCCTCGCCTCCGCGTCTCCTGACTTGCTGACACACCGCGCCGCGTCTGACCCGCCCGTCGCTCCTCGAGAGCCCTTCTTGGCTTCTGTGAGCCCCACGCCTGCGGCTCTCCTCTACCTTGGCGGCTGCGGCTTCTCCGACTCCAGGGCAGGAGCCCCCACTGCTCGGCCGCACCGGTGGGGCGCGTGGGGCTCACCTCTCCTGAGGTGGGAGGAGTAGGATTAAAAGTGCAGACTTGGGAGTCAGGCTGTTCAGACCCAGCTCTGCCATGTACCAGTCGTGTAACCCTGGGCAACGCGCCTAACGCCTCCGTGCCTGCTTCCGCATCTGGAATGCGGAGATAACAGAACCCTCCTCATGGGGTGTCGCGGTGAGCACGAAGCACGCAAGCAGCGCCCAGACGTGCTGATGCCCCTGAGGGTCAGCGATGACCAAGGCCACAAGGCACCACCAGGCCCTCAAGTATCCTAGTCCACTCCTCCCAAGGACGCCTGCTGTCTCTGCTGCCTGAACGCCCACCCCCACCCCAAATCTCTGCGAGCCCGGCTCGTCGGTGTTA
>NW_027529432.1:2889508-2897285 GCF_008692635.1 Crocuta crocuta | reverse complement strand
CCCCCCCGCCCTGTGCCCAGCCCCGGGGGCCCCTACCTTCTCGCCGCTGTCCCGCAGCTGCTGCAGCTGCCGCAGGCGGCGCCCCTTTTCCAGCTGCTTCTGTAGTTCCAGCTCCGCCTCATCCTCCTCCAGCACCTCCGGGGACCCGGCCTGCGCACCTCCAGCCTCCTCTGGTGGAAACACGGGAGACCCCTGCTCGGATCATCCTGCTGCGCATGTCCTGCCCTTGCACCCCAGCCCCCCAGCCATCGGGGCACTCCTCCCTGCCCCTGCCCGCCCCCTCCCAGCNTGGGCCAGGCCGCCCCCCACCTCCCACCCCCCTTTCCAAGCGCACCTGGAACCAAAGTCCCCGTCTTGAGTCTGGTCCCCAAGAGGCAGCAAGTCATCGGCCCGCACTACCACCTCCTTCTCTTTCTTGCGGATCTTCTTCACTCTCCGTTTGGTCTTTTTAAAGGTCACCTAGGGGGAGGGGAGGCCACACATGAGACAGGGATGGTGGGCAGCCACGAGCCCAGAGAACAAACGCTTTCGTAGTGTCCCTCCACGCCAGCCTCTGTCCTAAGCACTCCACACACACAAACAACACGTGAGGTAGGTGTGATTTCATCCCACCCACGAGATGATGAACACTGAGGCACAGAGAGGCTAGGTTCCTTGCCTAAGGCCACCTAGCCTTAGTGGGATAACCAGGACTGTGAATCGTGTTCTTTTGCCTCCAGGGTCCTGCTATTCATCACTCGGCCAAGCAGTTCGCCAAGCCCAGCGCCTACCTCTGTCTTCACAACCATCCCAAACACAACTCCACACACAGCTGTAAAATGACCGCTCACCCACATTGTCACCAACCCTCGTGACGCTCTCAAGAGGGGAGCTCCTGTCCTTCCCATTTCAAACAGGGAGCCTCAGCCTCACGGTTAAATGACTCACCCGAAGCACAAGCTGGCCAGATGGCAGAGCCTGGACATGAACTTAGACGACGGTCTGTCTCAACAGTCCCTGTTTTGCCCACAGCCACTGGCTCCCCGCAGCGCCTCCCGGGGCAGCCCTTTACTGCTCACCCACGAAGGCCAAGAACCTCACACTCGATCTTCCTCTACAGCTCCTCTGGCAGCACGTGACCCCGGAGAAGTGGGAGGAACACCCACCCCTACTACAAGGTGTGGGGGGAAGGCCCGGGACTCACCATCTCCTCAGGCGTGAGGTACTCGGAGGCGAGCCGGGGCCCCACTGTGCTCAGGGACTGAGCCTGTAGGCGCAGCCTGGCCCGGATCTCCTCCAGCTCCCGTTCCCGGAGGCCATCGGCCGTGCCGCCCTGCTCCAGGCGGAAGGACTGCGGCCGCTCGCCCTCGAGCTCCTCGTCGTACTTGGACAGGATGGAGCGGGGTTTCTGCTGCAGAACAAGAGGGACGGGTTGGGACCCAGCCTGTTCCCGAAGAGCCACCGAGCCACCGTCTCACAGCCCCCGGGCTGCCCGGCCTGCCTGCGCCAAGTCATCCACGCTCTCATCCTCCGCATAGGGCAGGTAGTCGGGCTTCTTCTTCCGTAGCTCCACGTTTTTCTCTGCCCGCTCCTTATCCACCAGGTTCACGTTCACCAGGACATCCTCCTCCTCCTGCAGCACATCTGCGGACAGGGCAGGAGCGGCGGCCGTTCGTGTCTGCCGTCAGCTCAGCAGCGCCTGCACCCCCACCCAGAGCACCTGGGCTCAACCCACCTTTGTCCTTGAGGGTGAGGATCACAGTCTCCCCTTCTCGGAAGGAATCAATAGCGTGCTCCACGGTGAGGCCCTGGAGGTCCCGGGCACTGTACAGGTCCTACAAGGCAAAGGGACGGTCCCGACAAGTCAGGAGCCCTGACCCACCCAGCCCTGGGACCCCAGCACCAAGGACAGCGGTGCCTCGGCCCCGCCCTGCCCCCAGCGGCTCAGGCAGCCTCACCTGTCGCCTCTGCCCAAACTCCTCCTCCACCAGAGTGCTGACGCCAAACTCTTGGTCCATCTCCTCCAGCAGTTTGGCCTATGGGATGGGAGCGGGGTGCCATTCAGCATCATGGAGGACATGTGGGGCTTTACCAGGTGTGAGTGCAGAGAAAGCCAGCCAGCCGCAGGGAGTCCGGGGCAGACAGCCCTGACCACGGGCCTCCTACCTCTCTGAGCCCCGTCCCCTCCCAAGAACAAGTCTCCTGCCCCACCAGCCGCTCGGGCTACTAGAGGCACTGAGCGACCACCCCCGGCTGACCGGGTGCTCACCCTCTTCTCTGCCAAGTCCTTCTCCTTCTGAAGCTGCCGGCTCCGCTCGATCCAGGCGGCGGTGTCGTCCAGCCATGGGTCATCCTCCCCCAGTGTCTTTATCTTCCTGAAGAGAAAGGAAAGTGGCCTTCTGGGGAACCCCTTTCCTGCTTCCCCCACTCGACTCAAGAGCTCCCTGGCAACCTCCTCAGGTCTTTCCCTTGTCCACCTTGGCGGGGACGCCCTCACCCCAGCTTCTGGTTCAGGAGGCGCTTTTCTTTGGCGGCGGCCAGCTTCTCCCGTAGCTCCTCTCGCTGTCTCAAGGCCATGGGGTTGATGACATCGGCTGCCACGGGCTCCTCCTTGGTGCCCGCCTCTGGAAGGGGGGCCCAGACGTGAGGCTATGCCTGCCCGTGGCTGGTGGGGAGAGGAGGGAGCCACTCACCCTGCCCCCTTCCAGCTCAGGGGGCCAGAAGGGGCCAGGAGAGGAGGGAACAAACCCCTTCACCTGCCTCCTCCCACTTCATCCCCACACTTCCGGGTCACCCTGCACAGCATGACGGGACTCTCCACGCCTTACAAGCCCCCCAAAGTCATGCTTTAAAAACAAACACACCCAACGCAGGCAGAGGCCAGATCAGTCTGCAGCAGCTGCGCACGCATCTCGGCCCGGTTAATGCTGCCTCACAGCCAGAGTGCACACGATGCCAGCCATTTGAACTTAAAGAATAAGCTGATTCCCAGCTCCCCATCACCACTGTAGGGAGAGGCCTCATGCCTATGTGCGCACGCGCGCGCGCGCGCGCACACACACACACACACACACACACAGTGCCACTAAATGGAGCTGCGCCAGTGCCATAACCCCACTCTTCAGAGACCCCTTCAGATGGTCCTTTTCCTCCACCCAGATGCCCTCCCTCACCCCCCTCCTCACCCCCACACTCACCCTTCTTGACAGCATTGACCTCCAAGGGTTTCAGCCCCAGCTTTGCCCGGAGTTTACTGAGGGCAAGAAATACAGGCGTTAGGAGCTGTCGACGGTGCATGAAAGACATTTCACAACAGACAGGGGTGAACATAAGATGGGACTGAGAGGTCATAAGGGTCCCCAAAGCAGGAGCTGACCCAGGCAGCCTAGGACTTTGGGAAGGACACTGGCCTCCAGATTGGGGAGCACAGGAGCTCGGCCTGGCCTGCCCCTTAACCAGCAGAAGGCCATCCTTCCTCTTGGATCTTAGCGCCCTCTTCTGTAACTCAGATGGTTAGACGCCACTTCCGATTCCGATCAGAATGCTTTAGTGTGGGAAAGGCCCCCCGGGAAGCTGTCCCAGAAGCCGTCTTTCTCAGAAAATAAAAGCAGAAACATAAGGGAAACAGAACTTACTTGGTCTCCTCGATGCTGAGTGACGAGGCATCTCCTGAGCTAGTTTTGGAGCCGGCAGCTGGAAGGACAAGAACCCTGGTTTGGGAGCTGAACACAGGCCCAAAGAGGAGGGCCCCTCACCAGCACCCGGGCCTGCTGCGACACCCTGAAAGAGTGGCCTTTCTCCACCCTGGTCGTTCCTCCTACCTCAGACCCCAACTCTCTACATAACCTTCCTTTCCTGACCCAAAAGGTCCAATCTCTGTGCATCCTTTACTCTGCCTCCTCTCCCCTTTTTTAAAGTCCATTTATTTTGAGAGAGAGCACGCAAGTAGGGGAGGGAAGAGAGGGTGAGCGAGAGAATCCCAAGCAGGCTCCGCGCCGTCAGCACAGAGCCCAATGTGGGGCTCGAACTCATGAACCATGAGATCATGACCTGAGCCGAAATCAAAAGTCAGACACTTAACCAACTGAGCCACGCAGGCACCGCCCCCCCCGACCCTCCCCCCACTCCACCTCCACTTTTGAATACTCTGTTTTCAGCTTGCACTGCCCTCCCTGGCCAAACTCTGACGAAATCCTATCCAAATGCAAAGACCAAATGCCACCTCCTTCTTGAAATCCTGTTCAATTATTGCTCGGAATGAACTGTCCTCCCCTAGACTCATTCCCAGGTCTGTTTCTCCTCACAGGTCAGGGACCAGGCTTAGCCGCAGGGCTGTGTCCTCTGTGCAATTCATCCAGTCAAGAAATACCCTTATTGGTGCCTGCATTATGATGAACATTGAGGAGAATGAGATAAAGAAGCATTTCAGACCTTCTCTGCCCACCTCATAATCAGCAACAAACTTCACAGACCACCAAGGACAGAAGCTAGATACCACCGGATGGAGTTCCCCAACCAGCTGCCACCATCCTTCCCTGCCTCCCCATCCCGCAAACTACTTCCTCCCCTACATCTCACCAGGACCCTGGATCCCAACTTCTTTTGGCTGTCACCAAGGTCACCAGCCTCTTTATTTCTAAATCCAATGAGTTCTTTTCAGCTCAAATTTCCTTCGTTTCTTTTTTTTTTTTTTTAATGTTTTATTTATTTTTGAGAGAGAGACAGCACGAGCAGGGGAGGGTCAGAGAGAGAGGGAGGTAAAGAATCTGAAACAGGCTCTAGGCTCGGAGCTAGCTGTCAGCACAGAGCCCAACACAGGGCTCCAACCCACAAACCATGAGATCATGACCTGAGCCAAAGTCGGACGCTTAACCGACTGAGCCACCCAGGCGCCCCGGTTTTTCTGCATTTCCATAGGAAAGTATTTTTGTAACATCTGGCTCCACTTACTACTAACAGTTTAGTGTTTCTTAGGTTCTACTGACCACTCCTCACTCTCAGTGGGCTTCGTTTACCACCTAAATACTCCCAAACCTTGCACATCAAATGCAACGCTCTCCAAACCTGAATTCTCTCCCCTCAAACGTTTGCATCTCTTCCAGACTACTCCATTTCAGTAGACACCACAACCACCCACCTAGTTGCTCCAATCAAAATTCAAGAGGTCGTCTTCATCTCCTTCTTCCCATCCTCACCCAAGTGCTAAGATGTCTTAATTCCTCCCCCCAAACACTATTTCAATCTGTTGGGGTCTCTCCATACCGCTGCTGCCTCGGTGGCCCCACCTGGCCTCCGCTCTTGACTACCCTCGAGTCAGTTCTCAAAACGGTGATATTTGCGATATATGATCAACTCCCTGACTCAAATCTACAGCTCCCGACCACCCTCAAAACAATATTCAAATTTCTACAGGATCCTTTGTGTTCAGACCCTTGTTTCCTATCCCTGCTATGAGCCCTACACGATTGCTCAATACCAGCTTCCTTCCCATCTCTACACACGCTGGGGCAACTTCATTCATTCATTCACTCAACACATTTACTGGGCGCCTGGGATGTGCCAATTTCAAGGAAAACAGAATCTCTGCCCTTGCGGAGCACAGTAGAGGGAGACGAACTTCAACCCCAAAAAACCACAGAAGACCCTTCAGTAAGTGCTGACGGAGACAGTCTGGGGGTGCCCAGGCCCTCCTGCTCCCGGACCCCGGGCACGGCCCGCCCTCCACAGGCCACGCCCCTCACCGGCCTCGTAGCCGTCATCGCGCTTCTCCCGCTTCACGCGCCTCTCCGAGAGCTCTGCCTGGCTGCGCTCCCGCCCGTGCGCGCCGCTGCGGGTCTCGGCCTCGGACCCACGCCGCCCGCTCCCGCGCTCGCCCCCACGCTCCCGGCTCCGCTTCCGTCGTTCGCCGCCGCTACTGCCGCCGCCGCCGCTCCGGTGCTTGTGTTTTTTGTGCTCCCGGTGCCGCGGCGGCTGCTCGGTGGCGCCTCCGGTGCTGGCCGCCGCCGTCGTCCCGGCAGCCTCCTTCTCCCCGCGGTGTTTCTTTGACGACCCCATGGTGGTACGTCCGCCCCGAGCCCGGCCGCCGCCGAGCCCCGACGACGCAAAATGGGAACACTTCCGGGTCGCCCGGCAGCCCGCAGTCGTGTTGCCGGAAACCAAGAGCGGCGGCTTCCGTCGTTCCCTTCGGAGCCTGCCCCAAAGGTTCATGGGAAGGCCGGGGACCAGAGCCCAGAAGCGCCACAGCGGCCGCCTCGGTGGGCGTGGCCGTCTTTAAGCTGGTAGGCTGGCCGCGCATGCGCAGCTGTAGGTGGGTCGGCCGTATCTAGGGGGTTACAGATCTCTCAACTCAAAGCGCTCTAAGCCAGCAACCTGGGAGGTGAAAGGCCCTGCCCGGCGCGGGACGTTCCCTGTCTCACGGACTTGCTGTGAACAGCGCCCGGGAGGCGTCCTCCTAATGGACTCCCCAAGGTCGTGGCTCCGTCGGGTGTCAGACAACGCAGCGTGGTCTCCTGACACCGGGGAAAACAGTCCAGCCCCCGAGCCCCGCCGCCTTCCCACGATCCTTGAATTGGGCTTTTTAACCTGTACTCTGAACCCCCTGAAATTGAGTGTAGAATTTCGGCACATCTGTGTATGTGAGCCTTTTATTTCCCCTTGAGAGGATATCTCTTGAACTTACTATAAGAGCCCTGTAAGGACACAAGTCTAAACCACACTGACTCCATGACAGGCTTTAAGTTTCCCCTCTAAACTAGAAGGCCTCAGTTTCAGTCTCCCTGAAACTATCAGGCAGTTACACTTTGCCCAAGACCAGAGAAGCCGCCCACCACATCACTCCCCCACACCACCCTTGCAACGCCCAATCAAGAAAGGCCAGCAACTATAGATAAAACTCTGGTACCTAATGTTAAAGTTAACCCAACAGGCGCCGAACAAGACCCTAGGCTCGCTCTGTGATTGGTTAAATTTAAAGGTACTCTAAATGTTGTAATTGGATCCCGCCAAAAGTAATGAATACTCTAGACAATGTGTATGGTTAAACCCGCTGTCAATAATTGTATAATTATGATTGGATCACTGTTCCCATGTCACAACTTCTGTAACTCCCCTGTCACAAACCCCATAAAAACCCCACTCTGCCTTTGTTCGGGGCTCACAGCACGGATCCACTGCGCTGGTAAAGTCTGTGAGCCTGAGCTCGAGCCCGTAATAAAGCCCTTTGCCTTTGCATGCGTGACTCGGTCTCCCCAGTGGTCTCTGGTCGTTGAGGATACTGAGATCTGGGCATAACAGCCCGACTGCGATGCCTGGGTGGCTCAGTCGGTTGAGCATCCGAGCCTCCGACACTAGACTTCGGCTGGGGTCATGATCCCAAGGTTCCTGAGTTCCATCCCGGCATCTGGCTCTGCACTGGCTGGGCAGAACCTGCTTGGGATTCTCTCTCTGCTGCGACCCCACTCCCACATGTCCTCTCTCTCTCTCTCAATAAATAAATTTCTAAACAAACAAACAAAGCTCAGGTCACATAATCCCTTCTCACACCCCCACCCCACACAGTTACTCTGTCTGGCCTGTTATGGTGTGGGGTATGTACCCCTTTAAAGGTCCAACCCCTACGCCCCCACCCCACACACCCCAGGAGTTAGTTCTCAAAGGGAGAGGCCATTAGGTCCTATTCACTCTTGAGTTCCTAAGAGCCAGCATAGATGGAAATGGAGGTGGAGGAGCCGCAGCTGTTGCCCTATGAGACCACCCACTCGGGAGCAGGGAGCAGAGGCTGGGCCGAGGGTGCTGGCTG
>NW_027529432.1:2884412-2887526 GCF_008692635.1 Crocuta crocuta | reverse complement strand
TTTTTTTTTTTTTTAATGTTTTATTTATTTTTGAGAGAGAGACAGCACGAGCAGGGGAGGGTCAGAGAGAGAGGGAGGTAAAGAATCTGAAACAGGCTCTAGGCTCGGAGCTAGCTGTCAGCACAGAGCCCAACACAGGGCTCCAACCCACAAACCATGAGATCATGACCTGAGCCAAAGTCGGACGCTTAACCGACTGAGCCACCCAGGCGCCCCGGTTTTTCTGCATTTCCATAGGAAAGTATTTTTGTAACATCTGGCTCCACTTACTACTAACAGTTTAGTGTTTCTTAGGTTCTACTGACCACTCCTCACTCTCAGTGGGCTTCGTTTACCACCTAAATACTCCCAAACCTTGCACATCAAATGCAACGCTCTCCAAACCTGAATTCTCTCCCCTCAAACGTTTGCATCTCTTCCAGACTACTCCATTTCAGTAGACACCACAACCACCCACCTAGTTGCTCCAATCAAAATTCAAGAGGTCGTCTTCATCTCCTTCTTCCCATCCTCACCCAAGTGCTAAGATGTCTTAATTCCTCCCCCCAAACACTATTTCAATCTGTTGGGGTCTCTCCATACCGCTGCTGCCTCGGTGGCCCCACCTGGCCTCCGCTCTTGACTACCCTCGAGTCAGTTCTCAAAACGGTGATATTTGCGATATATGATCAACTCCCTGACTCAAATCTACAGCTCCCGACCACCCTCAAAACAATATTCAAATTTCTACAGGATCCTTTGTGTTCAGACCCTTGTTTCCTATCCCTGCTATGAGCCCTACACGATTGCTCAATACCAGCTTCCTTCCCATCTCTACACACGCTGGGGCAACTTCATTCATTCATTCACTCAACACATTTACTGGGCGCCTGGGATGTGCCAATTTCAAGGAAAACAGAATCTCTGCCCTTGCGGAGCACAGTAGAGGGAGACGACCTTCAACCCCAAAAAACCACAGAAGACCCTTCAGTAAGTGCTGACGGAGACAGTCTGGGGGTGCCCAGGCCCTCCTGCTCCCGGACCCCGGGCACGGCCCGCCCTCCACAGGCCACGCCCCTCACCGGCCTCGTAGCCGTCATCGCGCTTCTCCCGCTTCACGCGCCTCTCCGAGAGCTCTGCCTGGCTGCGCTCCCGCCCGTGCGCGCCGCTGCGGGTCTCGGCCTCGGACCCACGCCGCCCGCTCCCGCGCTCGCCCCCACGCTCCCGGCTCCGCTTCCGTCGTTCGCCGCCGCTACTGCCGCCGCCGCCGCTCCGGTGCTTGTGTTTTTTGTGCTCCCGGTGCCGCGGCGGCTGCTCGGTGGCGCCTCCGGTGCTGGCCGCCGCCGTCGTCCCGGCAGCCTCCTTCTCCCCGCGGTGTTTCTTTGACGACCCCATGGTGGTACGTCCGCCCCGAGCCCGGCCGCCGCCGAGCCCCGACGACGCAAAATGGGAACACTTCCGGGTCGCCCGGCAGCCCGCAGTCGTGTTGCCGGAAACCAAGAGCGGCGGCTTCCGTCGTTCCCTTCGGAGCCTGCCCCAAAGGTTCATGGGAAGGCCGGGGACCAGAGCCCAGAAGCGCCACAGCGGCCGCCTCGGTGGGCGTGGCCGTCTTTAAGCTGGTAGGCTGGCCGCGCATGCGCAGCTGTAGGTGGGTCGGCCGTATCTAGGGGGTTACAGATCTCTCAACTCAAAGCGCTCTAAGCCAGCAACCTGGGAGGTGAAAGGCCCTGCCCGGCGCGGGACGTTCCCTGTCTCACGGACTTGCTGTGAACAGCGCCCGGGAGGCGTCCTCCTAATGGACTCCCCAAGGTCGTGGCTCCGTCGGGTGTCAGACAACGCAGCGTGGTCTCCTGACACCGGGGAAAACAGTCCAGCCCCCGAGCCCCGCCGCCTTCCCACGATCCTTGAATTGGGCTTTTTAACCTGTACTCTGAACCCCCTGAAATTGAGTGTAGAATTTCGGCACATCTGTGTATGTGAGCCTTTTATTTCCCCTTGAGAGGATATCTCTTGAACTTACTATAAGAGCCCTGTAAGGACACAAGTCTAAACCACACTGACTCCATGACAGGCTTTAAGTTTCCCCTCTAAACTAGAAGGCCTCAGTTTCAGTCTCCCTGAAACTATCAGGCAGTTACACTTTGCCCAAGACCAGAGAAGCCGCCCACCACATCACTCCCCCACACCACCCTTGCAACGCCCAATCAAGAAAGGCCAGCAACTATAGATAAAACTCTGGTACCTAATGTTAAAGTTAACCCAACAGGCGCCGAACAAGACCCTAGGCTCGCTCTGTGATTGGTTAAATTTAAAGGTACTCTAAATGTTGTAATTGGATCCCGCCAAAAGTAATGAATACTCTAGACAATGTGTATGGTTAAACCCGCTGTCAATAATTGTATAATTATGATTGGATCACTGTTCCCATGTCACAACTTCTGTAACTCCCCTGTCACAAACCCCATAAAAACCCCACTCTGCCTTTGTTCGGGGCTCACAGCACGGATCCACTGCGCTGGTAAAGTCTGTGAGCCTGAGCTCGAGCCCGTAATAAAGCCCTTTGCCTTTGCATGCGTGACTCGGTCTCCCCAGTGGTCTCTGGTCGTTGAGGATACTGAGATCTGGGCATAACAGCCCGACTGCGATGCCTGGGTGGCTCAGTCGGTTGAGCATCCGAGCCTCCGACACTAGACTTCGGCTGGGGTCATGATCCCAAGGTTCCTGAGTTCCATCCCGGCATCTGGCTCTGCACTGGCTGGGCAGAACCTGCTTGGGATTCTCTCTCTGCTGCGACCCCACTCCCACATGTCCTCTCTCTCTCTCTCAATAAATAAATTTCTAAACAAACAAACAAAGCTCAGGTCACATAATCCCTTCTCACACCCCCACCCCACACAGTTACTCTGGCCTGTTATGGTGTGGGGTATGTACCCCTTTAAAGGTCCAACCCCTACGCCCCCACCCCACACACCCCAGGAGTTAGTTCTCAAAGGGAGAGGCCATTAGGTCCTATTCACTCTTGAGTTCCTAAGAGCCAGCATAGATGGAAATGGAGGTGGAGGAGCCGCAGCTGTTGCCCTATGAGACCACCCACTCGGGAGCAGGGAGCAGAGGCTGGGCCGAGGGTGCTGGCTG
>NW_027529432.1:2867483-2884381 GCF_008692635.1 Crocuta crocuta | reverse complement strand
GGGTGCGGGCGGAGGCGGGGGAAGGGGGGGGAGCTCCAGCAGCCAGAGCTCCTGGGTGATGGGACCAGCTAAGCCCGCTGCCTGCCCACTTGCCACCTCCTACTCCCAACCTGCAGCCTCTTCCCAGCGCCACCAGAAATTACACAGTGTGTTTCCACAAAGCATTTAATCATTATCCTCTTGGTCTGGGCTTGGAGTGGAGTGCCTGTTGGGCTGGCTTCCAGCGGTTTCTGTCTTTGGGGAGCTTTCAGAAGAGTGCTCCATTTTCACCCCCATTGACCTGTGGCTCCTTAAAGATGAAGACATAGGTAGAGACCGTGGGTTTCTAGCTCCCCACCCCCATGCCCAAGGAGACCTGGGCTGTAGGAGGGGAAGTCCCATCATTGACAATGGGGGTTCAATCTGGCTCCTCTGCTGTGAGACCCTGAGCAGGTGATTTCCGCCCCCCCCCAAGCCTCAGTATACTTATGAATGGGCCTCATAATCCTGCTGTGCACCACATTGTTCTAAAGCACAAGGGACAGTATACAGGAGGTGACTTGTGCGGCCCCACCCCATAATGGGGGCTTGGTATATGGCCACTCACTTGGCCACAGATTCCTAGACTGGCTTTGCTGCTTATCTGCTCCTGTGGCTTTGGACAAGACCCTGCCCCTCAGGTCCTTAGTTTCTTTATCAGGATCTGGAGAACATCACCCCGATCCTGTGTTCCTCGGGTGACCTGGAGGGCAGGGCCCAGGGAAGGGCCTTTTGACCGCTAGAGCTAGGCAGCGTCCTTCAGGCCGAGGGGGTGGGCCAGCAGGACTTAGATTCAGGGCGGACCAGCATGGCTGCTGGCGAGTTTTCTCAGCGTCTCCCCAGATGTCGAGCCTAGGCTGGAGGTGGGCAGGGCCGTGGCTAGTGGAAAGCGTGTAGGGCCCAGAGCACTGGCAGTGCCCCCGCCCCTCTCCCTGTAGGCGGTTCCTTGGCTAGCCAGACGGCCTCACCTGGGTTTCCTGGAGCTGCCCTCTGCGTTCCCCTTGCCTGCTTCGGCTAGCAGCTGTTCTTCATTGAGTCCCAGTGCCGACAGCACCTGGGAGAAGTGACGAGTCACCGTGAGCCGGGCATTGACCTGGAGAAAGAGAAGGGGTCCTGCTCCGCACCAAGGCTGCTGGGGATGGGTGGTGCTGTGTGTGAAGGTCCCAGGGCTTCCAGAAGGGCAGTGGCCCCGGGGTCCTACCTAAGGGGGCCCACTCTCACCTTCCATCCCTACACGCTCAGCCAATGAGAAGCGCTGTTCTCAGGGAGGCTGTATGCTGGTCCCGGCGCCTCGCCTCACCTGCATGGCCTGCTGGAACAGGTAGGGCCGGGCCTGCACCCTGTGCTGGATGTCCTTCAACTCTGCCTGGTACTGAGCAAAGCGCTGCCGTTCCTGGCGCCTGCAGGGAGACGGACCTCTGGGCAGCCAGCCACGAACGCGACGATCCCCACTCGCAACAGCCGGGGCTTGTCTTAGCCTCCCAGGCACCCCAAGGGCGAGGGGCCAGCCCGGCTTTGGAGCCACTGGGCATCTGCTTGCACAGCCTCTCCCCTCCCTGCATTTCCACCCTCTCACACTGTGCCTGTGCGGCAGAAGCGGTGGCTGTTGGCTGTGGCTTTGGGCAGGACCCCAGTCTGGGCTCTGGGTTCAGTTTTCTGTGTGTTATGGCAAGGATTAGACAAGCTTGCCACCATTCTCTGTGGTTTTGATAAGCACGTGGCTTGGAAAATGGGATGGAAGAACAAAAGAAATATGTTGCAGATGAAAGACTGCGTCCTGAAAAGATCAAGATTCCACTGGGGAAGCACAAATCCATTTACAAAGACCCAGATTGTGACTTGGCTGAAATGTGTCTGCTCATCAAGCCAGGTATCCTGGCAGCAGGAGGGGCCCGCCGGCCGTGCTAACACACGGGGCCAGGAATCCTGTGAAGCACGCAGGAGAGGTCTCAGGGTTTGGTTGCAGCACCCACACACAGGACGGGAGGGGAGAAGCAGACAAGACTCCAGGACTCATTCGGGACCTCTAGCAAATGTGCCGAGGCCCCATGGAAAAACACTGCCTTGCCGGGCCAGGATCCTTGGCTACGTGCCAGGGAAGGAACCCTCCTCCATTCGAGAAAAAGAGATGAACTTGAAAACCCATGGCCAGGAAACGAAGTTATTGCAAGATGGAGTCTTCAGCACTCAAGAGGTAATTTCAGCAGCTACAAAAGGTGGGGGTGGGGGTGGGGAGTCCGAGCTGGCATTCGGGTCTCTGTCTCGCCTGTGAGGTCATGCATATTTTTCCTGCTTGATTCTTGAGGCTATTTGTTAGAATTGAGAGAAGTCCATGTCTTGGAGACCCAGGCAGAAAGGGAGCTTTGTGAGTGGATATCAGCCCTGTCCAACATCTGGGAAGGAAAGGAAGTCACATAGCCTTCCTACCACAGGGCGACCTTTGTTGAGCCCGCCTCTCCTGCGCAGGGCAGTCTTTTGCAGCTCAGAGAGAGCAAAATTCACAGACTGTAAGGGCTGAGAGACCCCACGGCATATGTCTTCTCTCAAGTAGAAAATAAAAGAGGTGTGTGGGAAACACTCCTCTCACTCACATCTGTCCTTCGGAGTTCTGAACTTTAGGCTTCCTGCCTTATTAAAAAAAACAATGAACTTGAGGTCTGGCGAGATGAAGGCATCTCCTCCGTCACTGGCCAAGGATTCCTTTAAAATACCCGTGACTTCTTAGAGCCCTAGTTTCATCTTTGAAATTGGGAATGATAAGACTGAGCCTCGAAGAGTAGGTGATCAGAACCCCACTGAGTCCTTGGCGGCCCCACTGCAGGGTAGAGGCCCTCTGGTCTCGCCGCAGCACTCCACCCAACCTTGACCTCGCACTTCTCCCAGGATGAAAGGAGATGAGTTTGGAAAGATCTACCCTGCTGCCAGCCACATCCAGTAGGTGCTCAGTGTCAATGGCACTGGTGGCCATATTTATTTGTGTTGTCTGTTTCACTAGCTAGGGCTTTGAGGGGGAAGATGTTGGCACACTTTATCCACAGATTGGGTATTCGAACACTCCGGAGCCAGGTAGCGGCGTGGCTAAATGGCTGCCCGAGTTGGAACCCTAGCTTTGCAGCTCACTCGTGATCTTTGGCAAATTATTTAGGCTCTCTGAGCTCAGCCTCCTCCTCTGTCGAATTATCGGACTGATGCTAATGCCCACTACATGGTCCTGTCATGAGTCTAAAATAGATTTGCTTTTAAATACACGTTTGCCTGTTTCTTTTGAAGGTTAAAATACAGGGAGAGAATAAAACAGGTGACTCTTCACCTGATGGCAAACAACAGTTGTCCCCACGGTGAGATCACAGGCTCTGTTTGCATGCTATGCTATTTCAGGAATATTGGAGTTTTTTTGTCATAAGCATCCCTGGTTTTTGAAGTCAAAAAAACAAGATTAAAACGAGTGGTAACGAATGTAGAACATTTTGACCGTGAACTTTTGACAGCTGCAGGGATTGGTGTTATTAAATGGGTGACCTCGGCTCAACCCCTCCTTCTCGAGTGCCTCAGTGTCTTCATCTGCAAAGCGCTGCCCAGTGGCCTGGCCTGCCTCCCGGGACTGGAGGACTGTTGTGGAGACTCAGACCCAAGGGAAGGTGAGGCCTGTGTCTCCTTTGTCCTTCGTCTGACATCTGACATCTCTCCCACTGCCTCCCCTGCCCTCTCCCCACCCCCCAGGCCCTCCCCAGCCCCAGGCTTCCTACCTCAGCTCCTCCAGCTTGCGCTGGATGGCCCCCGGCCCCTGGCTCCCTTTGGGCGCATAGGCCGCCAGGCAACGAGCCACCTGCTGCTGTACTCGCTGCTCCCGGGCCCTCCGCAGTTGGGCCCGCTGCTGCTCCTCCTGCTGCTGCCGCTCCCAGGCCTGCAACAGGCTTCTTGGGTAGGAAGGGGGAGAGAAGAGGGTGGGAGAAGTCTGGGGGAGGCAGCAGTCTCAACAGAAACCAGGAGCAGGTAGTGGGGTGTGGGGGCCCGAGGGAGGGATCGCAGGAGCCCAGAGAGCCAAAGGCCTGGGGAATGGGGTTTGTCACGGAAGTCTGACATGATGAGAGCTGCATCTGGGGCTTGGCCCTCAGGCCCCCCCTCGGAACCTTTCCCTACTCTTCCTGGAGGCCTCTCCCCCCTCCAGCCAGCTCTGTGCCCCAGCTGTGAACATCCTCAGCCCTGTGGGCTCGGTGCACCTGTGACCCCACCTGTATCGCTAACTTCTCCTTGCAAAGCAGCTCTCCTTGAGGGCAGGGGCCAGATCTTGTTCTCTCTGACCCCCATCTCTGGTAGGAACTAGGTTCATGTCTTTTGTTTGGAGGGACAGACAGATAGATGAATGGATGGGAAACAGAAACAAATTGGTGATGGGATCAATGGATGGATGATGGGATGGATGAATAGTGTGGACGGTTGAATAGACAACACCTAGATCCACCTGGAACAGTCTTCCCCTAGCTCTTATGGCCAGTTCCTTCTTGTCAATTAGGTCTTTGTTCAAAAGTCAGAGAGAGAGACTCCCTGACCACCCCTTCTGCCTCTAGTGATATATCTTGTTCATTTCTTTATTAATTATCCTTCTTCCCAAGTAGAATGTAAGCCTCATGAGAGCAGGGTTCCTCAGCTCTCCTCTTCACCACCAGTGTATCCCCAGCACTTAGAAGTTCTTAATCTAAACAGAAACTCAGTGTTCGTGACTTCATACAGAATTCAATCATGGTTGGACAAATAAATGGGTAGATACAGTCATTCACATGTTTGTTGAGCACCAGCACTCACAGGTGCCAGGTGCTGTGTAGGGAACCAGAGAGGCCGTGATCAGTAAGATCTGTACCTGTCCTCGGGGCGCTCTAAGTCTGTACACAGGAATAGAAGGGTACCCCAGCACCCCAATGCAATGCCGTGTGGCCAAAGCTGTGGCGGAGGCAAGCACAGGGGAGAGCTTCCTGGAGGGTGGGTGCCTGACTCGGAAATTGAAAGATGCATCCGAGTTACGTAGGTGAATGAGGAAGAGGGGCAGCTCTGGGAGAGAAGGGCGGGAGAGCATGGGGCATTCCAGCACTCTGACTGGCTGACATGGGAGACAGGAGCCTCCTTACCAAGAATCGGCTTTGTCCTAAGCATACTGGGAAGCAAGGGAAGCAAGAATTGGGGGTGCTCATAGAGTGCTGAGTGGATTCTCACCTGCCACTTCTAACCAGTCACCAAGACCTGCTGATCCAGCCCCCAAGTATCTCTTAAATGGATCCCCCCTCTCTCCATTCACACGACCACCTGGTTTAGGCCCCTATCATCCCTCACTAGACAATGCAACTGTGCCCTCCTCCCAGGCTTCCCCCTCTGCTCCCATTGTCTTTTGTTCAAGCCCCAAGTATAGCAATTGTCTAACTCTACTGCCCTCATTGCTGTCTTGCCCTTCTGTCTCCTTTTCCAGAAGACCTTGAGCTTCTTAGGGCTGGGGCCAAGTGTTTTTATCTTTACATCCTGAGGACCCATGAGTAGATACTCAATATATGTTGGATTAATCACTTGGTTAATAGATTAATTGAGAGATAGAAGAGGTGAAATGAATGAAAACTGGCTTGTATCAATAGACGGCTGGCCAAGCAGACAGAGATGGGTGGATGAGTGGGATGGATGGATGAATGGGTGGGAGGGAGGATGGGTAGGTGGGTGGATGGATCCATAGAAGACTGGATGATCCAAAGATTGGAGAAAGGATAATGAAGGAATGAATGAGAGGATGAATGATTCAACATCTCTGGAGAACTGGCTCCTTCTCTGCTTCCTGTTCTTTCTTCCTATTCCCCTTTTTCTTCCGCCTTACCTGGTGGCCTCCTGTCGTTTGTGGAAGGTACGGTTAGGAAAGTTGGCAAACGGGAAAGTCTCTTCATCTCCCAAGGGGTAGGTCTTCCCCCTCCGGTTGGAGGCCTGGACAGCAGCCCGCAAAGCCTTCCAAGGCTGCTTTTCAGGGCCTATCCACAGTGGGACAAGTCAGAGAGTAGCCCTATCCCAGCCGATTGGGTGATCCTACCCAGTATCTGGAGCCCAGCCCAGCCCTGTCTGAACTCCTGGCCCAGGTTGCTGGCTCCCCAACCTCTCTCCCCACTGTGTAGTTTCCCCGGGGACCCAAACACTGAAGTCCACACTCACCACAGTCCAACTCTTGCTGTAACTGCCTCTTTAGCTTCTCCAGGCCCCATGGCTCCTCCAGCTCCTTGGTCTTTGACTTCCTCCTCTGCAGCCCTCGGAGGCCGGAGCTGGAGCTGCTGCTCTTGTGCTGTGGGTCACCCTCATCCAAGGTGTCCTCGCCAGAACTCTGCCCCTTTCTCTGAGAACCAGCCTTCCTTCTATGGGTGGCCCTGTTCTCCCCCTCCTCGGCTTCCTCTGTCACCTCTGCAAAGCACTCCTCTTCCAAGAACAACCCCTTCTTGAGGAGCTGGGGCAGTTCGCCAGGACTCATATCCCTCTCGGCCTCCTCAGCACCCAAGGCTTCCAGCTCGGCACCCTCCTCAGACTCCGATCCTGAGCCTGACCTCTTCCCAGGTGGCTGGAGGTCACACTCACTGGGGGCCTTCAGTTCTTGGCTCTCCCCTTTGCCAGAAGGGATGGGGATCCAGCCCCAGGCCCTGAGCTGTTGGGTCCTCTCCAGGTTTGGCACCTCTGTCTTCCAGCGGAAGCTGTGCGCATCTGGGTGGGCAGCTGTGGACGTGAGCCTGGCCTTGAGCTGGATGACTGCTCGGGGCAAGGGGAGGGCTTGGTGGCCAGACTGTAGCAGGGTCTGACCATCAGTGAAGAAGCTCTCCCAGGCCCACTGGAAGGGGAAGGAGGGTTTCCGAGGAGTAGAGGGGATGAGACTGAGGAAGGACAGGACAGGGGGCAAGGGTCAAAGTCAGGATGCAGGCCCCCAGTGGGGCCTGACACCCAGCATCCCACCCAGCCGGTCACACAGCTGCTTACTCTTCAGCCTCAGCAGAGCCATGTTCTTTCCTGTCCCGGGCCTTGGGTTTCCGGTCCTTCTTTGCCGTCTGTCCTGCACTCCGAGACCTCAGCTGCTGGCCCTGAATTACACCATCACCACTCCCAAGCCTCCGCTGGGCGAAGACAGGAGAGGAGGCCCAGCTCCAAGCAGCCTCCTGGACCACCTCACACCTCCCTCAGGGGATCCCCTTCTTCTGTGCACCCTGGCTGGCCCCCTGGACTTTTTTTTTTTAATGTTTATTTTTGAGAGAGAAAGAAAATGCAAGTGGGAGAGGGACAGAGAGAGAGGAAGACACAGAATCCAAAGCAGGCTCCAGGCTCTGAGCTGTCAGCACAGAGCCTGACATGGGACTCGAACCCATGAACAATGAGATCGTGACCTGAGCCGAAGTCAGATGCTTACTTGACTGAGCCACCCAGGTGCCCCTGGACTCTTGTTATCACTATAACTGACTGATCACCATCTCAGTTCTTAGTATTCAAATAGCAACCACTGCCACTTCCTGAGAACCTGCTGGGTGCTCAGGATTTTCATGTGTTAACTCATCTAACCTTCCCAAGGAACCTATATTCCACTATTACCCCTATCATGCAGATGAGAACACTGAGGCACAGAGAGGGGAAATCAGTTGACTAAGGTCACCCAGCCTGTATGTGGAGCCAAGACCTGAACATGTAAGTCTGTCTCCAGAGCCCAGATCTGTCACCATGGGCAGCTCTTCTGAATGCCCCATGGGGTCCCGGAGTTGCTAAGTCAAGGTGGAAGAAACTCATGATTTCCTGCAAACCCTCCCCCTCCTGTAGTGAACCCCAAATCACTCCACCAGAAGACTGAGAGTCATCCCTGGGTGTTTTCCTCATCTTCACCCTGAACCTGATAGGCTTCCCTATGATTCCAGCCCTGCCTTGGGCCTCCCTGTCTCTCATCTGGGCCTCGGCTCCATCTCATAGCTTCTCCAGGGCCTTCCGCAGCCCTGGCCTATGTGGACCCCAGGCAGCCAGCCTGCCTCCAGGCAGTTGGAAGTCCTCCTACAGGCCCTCCCTCACCTGCTCAGCCTGCGGGGTGTCTGCCAGAAACTTGAGCAGCCCTGTGGTCGTCACTGGAGCCTGGAGCTGCGTGTCCTGCCCTGGTCTCCCCGAAGTCGTCGTGATCAGCTGTTGGTGGGTGTTTTGCATGTTGGTGTCCTTCCCCATCCCCCACTCCCATCTGCCAGCCTTGGAACTGCCCTCCCCACCATCTCTATGGCAACCGGTCCTCAGCCAGTCTCAAGGGCTCTGGCCAAAAGCAGGCCAGGAAGGGTCAGGTAGGGTATGTGAGGCCAACTTCCTTCCAGAAGGAGAAGTTCAGCAAGATGCTGAGGATTGATCCAAGGCGGGGAGTCCTGAGACCCAGGGCCAAGCCCTGTCCCTGCGGGACTCTTTGTTGACTTGGTGTAAGTCCCCTGCCCTCACTCGGCCTGTGTTTCCCCATCTGTCTGTGAAAGGGACCTCAAGATCATTTGGAAGGGTCCTCACACCCTATGAAGATGGCCGGGTGACGCCTGAGGTGAGCACTCTCCCTCCACCTGCCTCCTGGGCTGCCCCTCAGCCCCAAATGAGGTTTAATGGGAGTCATGCTGAACTCTCCCAACAAGATCTTGTTCAAATCATATGACCCACCCCCCCCCCAGGTCCTGAAGGGGCAAGAAAGGCCAGGAAGTTGAACACCAGGCCCAGGAGGGAGGCAGCAGGCACTCCCGGGCCCAGAGGAGGCTCCAGAGGGACCTGGAGCTTTTAAATCTTATCCTACACTTCTAAGCATCACCAAAAAGCCTTGTCATGCTAAATCCCCATGGGACACCACCAGCAGCAGAGCAGGGATGTGGTGCCAAGCCGAGACCCTGGAGACCAAGTGGCCGGGCTGGAGGCCTGGCTTGGCCTCGCACCAGCTCTGTGACTTTGGGCAAGTCACCTCTCCCCTCTGAAAAACTGTAACTCACAGGCCCATCCCATAGGTTTGTTGCAAGGATCAAATGAACTCATAAAGGCACCGCACTCCATAAATGTCCTTATTACCGCTAATGATAACTGCCCATTATTGGGAGGTAGCAGCAGATAATGGTTAAGAGAACAGAGGAAGCACTTGGGTTCGAATCCCAGCTCCACTTGTGCCTCTGTGTCCTCTTGGGCAGCGTGGGGCCGGTTATCATGGCATCTTCCTCCTGGGGTCACAGCGAGAGTTAAGTCAGTTAATATATACAGGTGCACATAGAACATTCCCACAGCCCATCCTAACTGCCGTGTGAGAGCTGTGGCCACATAGCCAACGGTGCAGCCCCAGTGAGGCAGGTAAAGGAAGGGAATCCCAGCAGATGCCCTACGGAGCGTTGTTTCTGGGGACCCTCATCCGCTCTCAGACTCCATCCCGCAGGACCTCTACAGTGTGCACATCCAGCCCAAATAATGATTCAGGTGAAGATCTTTTCTCCCTAAAATAGGCTAACTCTGCTTCTTCCGGTGGGCGGCCATGCCCACCCAACTGCCTCCCCTCCCTAACGTCACGTGGAAGCTCACAGGCAGAGAGCAGGCCCTCTCCAGACCCCGCCCAGCTGATTTCCTGGATGAGCTCTGGGCCACTTCCTTCCTTGTCAGAGGGCAGGTCTGAGTCTCTCGGGTCTGTATTTTCATGAGGGGCGTACAGACTCTTTCCTTCTCTAGCCACTCTCACTTCTCAGGGGAGCTCATCTGGTCTGACACAAGCCATCCTCCGCCTTCCACCCACCCCCAAGTGTACATGTCTCAGCCCTGACTTCTCCCAAAAATCCAGATTTATAGCTGACAGCCACTTGACACCCCACTTGGATGACACAGGAGCATCTTGACATGTTGAAAGTAAGACTCTCCCCATCTCAGTCAAGGCCACATGCATCCTTCCTGTTGTTCAGGCCCAAACTGAACTGAACTGGCAGCATCCTGCATTCCTGTCTCCCACACTCCACACCCCAGGCACTAGCAAACCCTGCGGGTGCCCCCTTCAGGATTCATGGAGAATCCAGCCACTTCTCCCCACCTCCACTGCGAACACGCTCCCCCCAAACCACCACTGGCTCTCCTCTGGATCACTTGACCCCTTCGCCTGGCTTTTGCTCTTGCCGACTCTTCTGTTGTCAGCAGCCAGAATGATCCTGTTAAGACCAGAGTCTGTCATACCTTTGTTCAAAACTCTCCAATGGATCCCATCTCTCATAGAGTAAAACCCAAAGTCCCCACCATGGCCTCCTAGGTTCTGTCTGATCTGTCTGCCGCATGATTCTGCAGGTCCCATCACTGTCCCCCATCACTCACTCTGGTCCAACCACACTGTTCCTTCAGGATGCCAGTCAGTCCCACCTCAGGGCCTTTGCACTTGCTGCTGCCCCTTCCTGAAATGCTCTCTCTCCAGAATCCCTGTGGCTCACTCTCCCATTTCCTTCAGGGTTCTGCTAAAATGTCCCCTGACAAAGACTACCAAAGTGGCACTGTGCCCTCACTCTACTTACATGCACACTTCATATATATTCATTTATTGCCTGCTCAAGGGTGTGGCTCCAGCAATCGGCCTCTTCTCCTCGGCAACTTTTCACGGTCTCTGGAATCATTTCTATCAACACAAATGTGCTCTCTTGACCTCACTTCTCCTTCCCCTAGGACTGCCCTACTTCTCAGTTCCCCTTGGCAGCAGAACCTCCTGGCAGAGTTGACCGGTCAACTCGATCTCAATTGCCAACGTCAGTCTCCCCCTCCTGTTCTCTCTTGGATCCTCTCCCTGAGGCCGCCCTCCCTGTTCCTGCTTCAATCACCAGCCACCGGGCCTGTTGTTAACCCAAGATGCCCCGGCTCCTCCTACCTCTCTGGCCTCTCCTCCCCAGCTCCCTGGCTGGCTCCTCCTCCCCTCCAGGAGCAGGCTCAGCCCAGGTCCTTTGTGTCTACACTCACGCTCCTGGTGGTCTCATCCAGGCTCCTCTTTGAAATTCCTTCTACCTGCAAATGAGTCTCAAAGTTATCAGTACTCCTGGCATCTCTCTCACACTCGGAACTCGATTCCTTTCTTCCATATGCCAAATTTCCACTCCACTCCTCTGCTCCGTCTACTAGGCATCTCCAGTGTACTGGGTCCCAAACTGAGCTCTCTGTCTTCCCCACAGGCCTCCCCATCTTGCCCACGTGATTATCTATCCTTCCAGTTTCTTTTTTTAAATTGTTTTAATGTTTATCCATTTTTGAGAGAGAGACAGACAGACAGACAGACAGAGCCTGAATGGGGGAGGGCAGAGAGAGAGGGAGACATAGAATTTGAAACAGGCTCCAGGCTCTGAGCTGTCTGCACAGAGCCCAATACAGGGCTTGAACCCACGAACCGCAAAATCATGCCCTGAGCTAAGTCAGAAGCTTCACCGACAGAGCCACTCACGGGACCCTATCCTTTTAGTTCCTTGAGCAAATCCTGCACTCCCCTTTATCTTCTCCATCCTATCTGACTGTTCACCCTCATGTCAAAGTGTATTCAGGATTGGAGAACTTCTACCACCTGAGCTCACACCACTGTCAACGCTCACCTAACTTTACCACCTTAACCACTTTTAAGTGGACAATTCAGTGGCATTAATATATTTATAAACCGGTGTGCAACTATCACCACTATCAATCTCTGGAACATTTTTTTATCATCCTAAACTGAAACTCTGTCCCCATTAATTAAATAATAACTCCGCATCTCCCCAGTCCCTGGCAATGACCATTCTGGTTTCTGTCTCTCTGTCTTTGACCATCCTAGGAGCCTCATATAAATAGAATCCTAACATATTTGTCTTTTTGTAACTGGCTTGTTTCACTTAGTATAATGTCCTTAAGATCCATCCATGTTGTAGCATGTGTTAGAATGCCCTTCCTTTGTAAGGCCAAACACATTTCGTTTACTCATTTATCTGTTGATGGGCACTTGAGTGGTTCCCAGCTTTCGGCCGCTAGGAACCACGCTGCTGTGAATGTGGATACGCAGCTCTCTGTTCCAGTCCCTGCTTTCCATTCTCGGCGTGTCCTCAGAAGTGGAAGCGCTGGGTTACATGGTAATTCTTATTTAATCTCTTGAGGAATCAGCACACTGTTTTCCACAGTTGGTTGCACCATTTGACACTTTCACCAGCAATATACAAGGTACCGATTTTTGTATATCTTTGCAATACTTGCTATGTTCTGTTTTTTTTTTTGGGGGGGTGGCATTTTATTTTGTTTTGATGGCAGCCTCCTTGTAGATGTGACTCGCAATGGTTTTGTAAACTCAAAGTCAAAGTCCTACAATGGCCCATGGTCACCTGGCCCCCAACTCCACTGGCTTTCCCACTTTGTCCTCACTGCTTATCCCACCACCAACCCTTCACTTCTAGCTCTTCCCTGGGATACATCAGACAGGGTCTCACCTCTGCGCTGGCCCTTCCCTCTACCTGGATGCTCTTCCCCAGATGTCTGTGTGGCTCAGTCCTTCCACTTCTTCCAAGGTCATGCTCAAATGTCAACTTTTCAGAGACCCCACCCTGACAACCCTATTTAGAACTACAACCTGTACCAGAAACACACATTCAACCCCTTACTCTGCTTCTTCCCATTGTACATATCACTTTATTTTTTTTAATTTATTTTATTTTTAGAGAGAGAGTGCAAGCAGAGAAGGGGAGTAGAGGGAAAGAGAGAGTGAGAATCTTATGCAGGCTCCACCCTCAGCGTGGAACCCAATACAGGACTCAATCCCACAGCCCTGGGATCATGACCTGATCTGAAACCAAGAGTCAGGCACTTAACTGACTGAGCTCCCCAAGTGCCCCTGCACTTTATAACCTTCATCATCTGCTATGGGCTGATAGCCCCTCACCCTTAAATTCAGACTTTGACATCCTAACCCTCAGTACCTCAGAATGTAACTGTATTGGGGAAGAGAGCTTTTAAAGAGGTGATTAAGGGGACGCCTGGGTGGCTCTGTCAGTTAAGTGTCTGACTCCTGTCCATCTCAGGTCATGATCTCACTATTTGTGAGACTGAGCCCCACATCGGGCTCTGTGCTGACATCATGGAATCTGCTTGGGATTCTCTCTCCCTCTCTCGCTCTGCCCCTCCCATACTCACTCTCTCTCTCTAAATAAACAAATATATTTTTTAAAAGAGGTGATTAAGGTAAAATGAGGTCATATGGGTGGCCCTCTCCCTAAAGAGAAGATCAGGACACAGACACACACAGAGGAAGGCCCATGCAGGGACACCAGAGGAAAATGGACATCTACCAACCAAGGAGAGAGGCCTTAGAAGAAACCAAACCTGCCAACATCTTGATCTTAGACTTCTGGCCTCCAGGTGTGTGAGAAAATAAATTCTTTTTTTTTTTTAATGTTTTATTTATTTCTAGGAGAGAGAGAGACAGCGTGAGCAGGGGAGGGTCAGAGAGAGAGGGAGTCACTGACTGAAACAGGCTCCAGGCTCCAAGCTGGAGGTCAGCACAGAGCCCGACGCGGGGCCCGAACCCACGAACCGCGAGATCATGACCGAAGCGAAAGTCGGACGCTTAACGGACTAAGCCACCCAGGCGCCCCGAAAATAAATTCTTACTGTTGAAATTTCTGCTGTCTGTAGTACTTTGACATGGCAGCCTCAGCCAACGAATACAGCTTCTATTGAATCCACTTATTTGTTCTGCTTGTCGCTTGTCCTTCCCAGCTAGCTTCCAGCTCAGGGAGAGCAGGGTCTTCATTTTTGTTCACAGCTGTATCCTCAGCACCAAGGACAGAGCCTACACATAGTGGACCCTCAATAACTAGCGTGTGAGCCAATGGATGAACAAGGATACACCGTAGGGGCACCTGGGTGGCTCAGTCAGTTAAGCGTCCAATTTCAGCTTGGGTCATGATCTCAGTTCGGGAGTTCGAGCCCCGCATCGGGCTTTGTGCTGACCGCTCAGAGCCCAGAGCCAACTTCAGATTCGATGTTTCCTTCTCTCTCTCTGCCCCTCTCCCACTTGTGCTCGCTCTCTCTCAAAAATAAATAAATAAGCATTTAAATCAAAAACAAAATAAAAGTTATGTGCTGATTCTGACTACTGCGTAGCATTCCATAGTTCGCCTCCACTACACTTCACTACTCATTCTCCTGAGGATGGAGGCCAAGTTTGCCCCATGCCTGCTTTCACAAAGGATACTGCCGTCAACGCCCTTGTGCATTGCCTTTTTGAACACCTGCACATGAATTTCTGTGGCTTATTTACCAAGGGTTGAAAGTGGGGAGTCTTGGAAGAAATGTATACCTCTTTTCAGATTGTTCTTGAGGAACCGTACCAGCTCATACCCCTACAGAAGTGACCAAAGATTTCTGTCTGCCCACACCCTCCCCAGCTGTTGGTATGATTCATTTTATGAATCATCACTCACCTGGTGGTTATAAAATGGTATCTCATTGTCATTTTACTTGAATCACGCTGATTACTTCTTTGACCACATCTTCTTTCATTTCTTGCTATCTGAGACAAAACTGTGAGTTGTCGATGTATATTCGTTGCCCGTTTCTCTATTGTGTTTCTAATCTTTTCCTCATCGACCTGCAAGAGTTCTTTATTCGCTGGATAGCAACCGCCTATCTGTCTAAATTAGCTCTGAGGGCCTTTGTGGAATAGAAATCCTTAATTTTGATGTAGTTGGATCCATAAATGTCTGAATAGGGGTTTGTATTTGGGGTGCCTTAAGAAGTCCCTACTCCAAGGCGAGGCATTCTCTTATATTTTATCCAGTTAGATCAGAGTTTAACACCTGTGTTCAGTGCTCTATACTTTCCTTTTCTGGTATTGTCCCCAGCTGGCTTGGGAGTCCTCTGAGGAACTGGGCAGCCTTCACTCATTCCCTGTCTTCTCAAACAACTGAAACACGATAAGGACAACTTGTTTCTTGAAAGTCTGGTGGAATGTCCCTGTAACAGCATCTCCATTAAGACTCTTTTGTGTTGGAGTCTTACACTGTAATTTTCTCTACTGGTTCCTGATCTGTTGAAGTTTCTGATATTTTGATATTTTGCCAATTTTGACATTTCATATTTTTCTGGAAAGACATTCACTTTGATTAAGTCTTTATATTTACTAACATCCAGTTATTTGTAACATTCTCTTTTTTTAATGTTTATTTACTTAAAATTTTTTAGTGTTTTTATTTATTTGTGAGAGACCGAGAGAGAGCGTGAGCAGGGGAGGGTCAGAGAGAGAGGGAGACACAAAATCAGAAGCAGGCTCCAGGCTCTGAGCTAGCTGTCAGCACAGAGCCTGACGTGGGGCTCAAACCCATGAACTGTGATATCATGACCTGAGCTGAAGTCGGACGCTTAACCGACTGAGCCACCCAGGCACCCCATGTTTATTTATTTTTGAGAGACAGAGAGAGACAGAGCGTGAGTGGGGGAGGGACAGAGAGACAAGGAGACACAGAATCCAAAGCAGGCTCCAGGCTCTGAGTTGTCAGCACAGAACCCAATGTGGGGCTCGAACTCATGAACTGTGAGATCATGACCCTGTAACATTCTTTGACATTTGATATTTTATTACTTCTTAAAAAAATTTTTTTTTATTTTGTATTTTTGAGAGAGAGATAGAGACAGCATGAGCAGGGGAGAGTCAGAGAGAGAAGAAGACACAGAATCTGAAGAAAGCCTCCAGGCTCTGAACTAGCTATCAGCACAGAGCCCGATGCGGGGCTCAAACCCACGAACCGTGAGATTGTGACCTGAGCTGAAGACGAATGCTTAACCAACTGAGCCACCCAGGCACGGGGCTCAAACCCACGAACCGTGAGATTGTGACCTGAGCTGAAGACGAATGCTTAACCGACTGAGCCACCCAGGTGCCCCTATATTTTATTACTTTTTAAAGTTATTTATTATTTATTCACTTACGTAATCACTATATCTGACTGTGGGGCTTGAACTCACGACCCCAAGATCAAGCGTTGCATGCGCTTCCTCTGATATTCAATCTTTCAAACTTTTGTGAGGGTCTCAGGGGTCTGATCGTATGGGGCCTGGTGACCATGGAAAAGACTCTAGATTTGTCTTAAACATGATGGAAAATGTAACAATGTTGGAAAAATCCATTTAGCCACTCCTGAAAACCCTGGTCCACCTCAAGAGTTGAAAGAGATGGAGTTGGGTGGATCCTGAAAGGGGAATTCTGAGAGGAGGTGGATTTGGAAAGAGAGCCCCAACACTGCCCTCAGGGGGTGGGACTGGGGACTGCCTTCTAATCTGCAAGTCAGCTTCCACCTGGAGAGCTGGGGCGGGGCTCCCGAAGCCATGGCAGCCCAGTGCCTCAGTGGTCTGTGAGGCCTCCAGCGAGGCTGTGGAATGACAGTGGGAACTGGCCTGTGGCAAGGTAGCAGGAGGTCGGGGTAATGAGGGGCTGCCATCCGGGAGAGGCACCTGAAAACGGGCCAGGAGAGCCAGGCAGAGGAGACCTGGGCCCACCACCATTTAGAGGTCAGGAGAGGTCGGGAACCAGACAAGAGTACCTAGTGGGGAAGAAGTAGAAAGAGCAAGGGCTCCCAGCCGAGTGAAGAAAGTGTTTCAAAAAGGAGGGAGTGACCAACTGTGACAAGAGCCACCGAAAGTTCAAGGCAAGGTTGACAGAATTAACAACTAAATCTGGCAACTTAACTTGTTCTCTAGGCCCCAATCCAAGGACCAGACACAGGAGGCTCCTTACAGACTTTGGCTGTTGGAATGTGGGTGGGGTTGGCCTCTCTCACACCACAGTATCTCCTCATGGAGCCCCACCTGAAACTTTTCCTTTAACCTAGGAAAAAAATGTTTTTTCCCCTGAAGAACTTATAGGCGCTATCTTC
>NW_027529432.1:2858978-2867452 GCF_008692635.1 Crocuta crocuta | reverse complement strand
GGGGGGGGGAAGATAAGTGACTACATCTCCCTTTTTGCATTGGCTGCCAGGAAGCTCATAGATGAATGTGATATTCAGTTAATAGACCCAAGAACACTTTATGGGCTACATATTTATTTATTTATGTTCTTGATCCTGATGTCCATGTTCTGTCTTAAATTATATTTTCACATTTTTGGTTTTCCATTTCTATTTTTATTTTGTCTTCTTGATTCTTTTTTTTTTTTAATTTCTTTTTTTTTTTAATGTTTTATTTATTTCTAGGAGAGAGAGAGACAGCGTGAGCAGGGGAGGGTCAGAGAGAGAGGGAGTCACAGACTGAAACAGGCTCCAGGCTCTGAGCTGGCAGTCAGCACAGAGCCCGACGCGGGGCTCGAACCCACGAACCGCGAGATCATGACCCAAGCGAAAGTCGGACGCTTAACCGACTAAGCCACCCAGGCGCCCCTTGTCTTCTTGATTCTTGATAGAAGCTACCTCAGGTGCCTTGAGCCTGGGATAGGTATGCAAATTAATTCCACTCGTTCAGCAAATATATAGAGATGCCTTTTACTGGTCAGGTCCCTTTGATCTACAATCAACAGAATGAAATTAGATAAAATAAAGACTGGTTTATTTACTAACTCATAAAAAGGGCAAGGGAGTATCTGAGCTCAATTTTGCCTGGCTGGCAGGGCTTGAGTCCCCTTGCCTCTGTGTGTGGGGGGGGGAGGGGGGTATGTGTGTGTCTTATTCTCTTCCTCACTTCATCTCCAATTCCCTCTCTCTGTCAGCATCATTCTTTCTGATGGGAATTCTGGCTGCAGGTAGCACTTGGTGGCTGTCCTTGGACTTCTGCCACTAGTATGACGAGAGGACTCTATCCAAGTAGAAAAATCCCAGGGAAGGACTCTGACGTGTCCCTCCTTGAGTCTGCTGGCTATAGGTGCACCAATCATAGAAACCCAGTGGAAAGGGGTCATTGGCCAGCATTCCTGCCAATACTACCTGGTCGGAGTGCGGGGAGCAGTTCTCTAAAGGTGGGGATGTTCAGGGCGCCTGGGTGGCTCAGTCGGTTGAGCGTCCGACTTCGGCTCAGGTCACGATCTCACAGTTCGTGGGTTCGAGCCCCGCGTCAGGCTCTGTGCTGACAGCCAGTTCAGAGCCTGGAGCCTGCTTTCGATTCTGTGTCTCCCTCTCTCTCTGACCCTCCCCTGCTCACGCTGTCTCTCTCTCTCTCTCTCAGAAATAAATAAAACATTAAAAAAAAAAAAAGGTGGGGATGTGATTTGAGGTTGCCTGAAGGAAGAAGGGCAGGGCGGACCAAAGCACCATACGTGCCCACCACATGCCTATCACGTGCACGGCCCCAGGAGACCCCCTGGAGATGCAGGCATGAATACAGCAAGTCCCCTGCCCTTGAGATGGTCACAATCCAATGAGGGAGGCAAAACGTGCACTGACAATTATGCTGAGATCAGAACATGGGAAGAGCGTTGGAAGAGGAACAGGCAAAGGACTCGGGGTATTCCAAGGAGGGTGAGGGACTGCTGATTCTGGCCACAAGGAAGTAAGCTGAACTGAAATGATTCTTTTCCCATGAATAACTAAGACACTGGACAAAGCATAAGAAACAACCACTTTCAGATATTAGAAAGCTGGTAGCACAGGACTGTAATCCCTGAGTAAAGGGAAGCAGACAAGGTGAACCCTACCATCATCCAGGTCATCCACAGCTGCCATCTGCCTAGAGGTAAATCCCCTACTGTGTGCAGGGAGGAGAAGCCAAACAGCGTCCATCAGTCTCACTGATTAATGAGTCAGAGACCAGAGTCTGGACAAGCAAAAGGCAGATAGAATTTGCGAGGTAGAACATTTAAGAGGAAGAGTCTATGTAGAGAAAGAGCCCCAAACCCTGCAGAGGAGCTTTAAGGTTTAGGAAGCTACTTGAGGAAGAATACTAACCTGTGCACAGTATAAGGTGAAACCCTACAAAGCTGGACAAAAACACACTTCAAGAAAAGAACAATTACTGCAGAGCTGAAGACAGATGATTCCCAGCGCTCATACAGGACTAGAAAACTTTGTAAGAAGATTCTCTCCAGGGGCATCTGGAGGGCTCAGTTGGTTGAGCAACTGACTTTAGCTCAGGTCATGATCTCACAGTTCATGGGTTCGAGCCCCATGTTGGGCTTTCTGGTGTCAGCACGGGGCCCACTTTGGATCCTCTGTCCTCCTCTCTCTCTCTCTCTCTCTCTCTCTCTCTCTCTGCACCTCCCCCACCTGCTCTCTTTCTCTCAAAAATAAAACATTAAAAGAAAAAGAAGATTCCCTCCAGTTAGAGTAGAAAAATCTCACTGAGTACACATAGAATTCAGTAGAGAACCAGACAGGCCATGGCTCAGAGGGTGGGCCTAAATCAGCCCTTAATGAAAGCTACTTTACACTCACCATAAAAGAGCTTGCAACAAATCTTGAAATGATCAAACCTAACCCACAAGTAACTAAATTACCAGGGCAAGTCCAATACTCGCTAAAGGAATTCAATTCAATTCAGATTCGTAATGTAAAATTCACAATGTTTGGCATCCAATAAAAAAATTAATATGCACACAAAGAAGGAGGTAAACGTGATGAATAACCAGGAGGAAATCTGTCCACAAACACAAACCCAGAAGATGGCAATATTATCCGAACCGATTCAGCTCAATCCCTACCAAAATCTTTGCAGCCTTTTGCAAATATTAACAAGCTGATCCTAAAGTTAACGTGGGAAGTCAAGGAGCCTTGCTAAACAATCTTGAAAAAGAAGAACAAAGTTGTAAAGCTCAGATGCTCCAATTTCAAAACTACGTAATCAAAACGGTGTGGTACAAGCCACAGGACAGACATAGAGATCAATGGAATAGATCCGAGAGTTCAGAAATGACAGCTTCTACATTTATGGTCAACTGATTTTAGACAAGGGTCCCAAGACCATTCGATGAGAAAAGAATAATCTTTTCAACAGATGATGCTATGACCGCTGGATTTTCACATGCAGAAGAGTGAAGTTGGACCCCTACCTCAAACCATATATGAAAATTAACTCAAAATGAATTATAGACTTCAATGTAAGAGCTAAAACTATAAAACTAACAGGGAAAAAACATAGGAATGATCTTGGATTGGGCAATGGTTTATAAGTTACATCAAAAGCACAAGTAATAAAAGATAAATTAGATTTCATGAAAATTAAAAAAACTTCTGTGCTTCAGGGTGCCTGGGTGGCTCAGTGAATTGAGTGTCTGACTTTGGCTCAGATCATGATCTCATGGTTTGTGGGTTCAAGCCCAGAGCCTGGAGCCTGCTTCAGATTCTGTGTCTCCCTCTCTCTCTGCCCCAGCCCCCGCTTGCACTCTCTCTCTCTCTCTCAAAATTAAATGATAAATAAACATTAAAAAAATTTTTTTAAACCTCTGTGCTTCTAAGGACACCATCAACGAAGTGAAAAAGCAACTCACAAGATGGGAGAAAATGCTTGCAAATCATTGATTTGATAAAAGACTTGTATCTAGCATATATAGAGGACTCTTAAAATTCAACATAAAAAAGCAAATAACCCAATATAGAGATGGGCAAACTGTGCACACAAACAAACCAACAAAAAACAGAAACAGACTCATGAATACAGAGGACATACTGGTGGTCGCCGGAGGGGAGGGAGGAGAGCGATGAACAAAATAGGCAAAGGGGATTAAGAGGCACAAAATCCCAGGTATAAAATAAGTCCAGGTATAAAATAAATAAGTCACAGGGGTGAAAAGTATAGCAAAGGGAATATAATCAGCAATATTGTAATACGTTACGTGGTGACAGATGGTCACTACACTTATCATGGTGAGCATTGGCATGTACGGGACTGTCAACTCACTGTGTTGTAAACTAATGTAAGCCTGCAATGAATATAACATTGTATGTCAACTATACTTCAAGGGGGCAAAAAAAAAAAACAAAAAACACATTAAAAAATGGGCAAAAGATTTGAATTGACATTTCTCCAAAGAATACATTCAAATAGCCAATAAGCACATGAATGGCAAGGAAGGAGGTCAAGTTCAGTGTTTTCCAGGAAAGAGAAGGCAGTGTGACTAGGGGAATGATGATCTAGAAGTCAGAAAGCTAGCAGGACCCAATCACAGAGCCTTTTCTGACACTTTTGTAAGGAAGTCAGATTTTGCTTTAAGTGCAATGGGAAGCCATTGTAGAACTTGGGAAAAGAAAACAGCGAATGATGCTGAGCTACAAGCAAAATGCAAAAAAAACAAAACAAAAAAAACCCAACAACAAAAAATAACAAATCTCAGTGGGGATTTGGAGAAATGGGCACCTTGTGCTTTGCTGGTGGGAATGGAAATGGTGCAGATGCTATGGAACGCAGCACGGGAGTTCCTCAGAAACGTAGAATTACCGTAGGATCCAGAAATTCCCCTTCTGCATATATATCCAAAAGAATTGAAAGCAGGGACTGGAATAGATGTTTGCATCTCCATGTTCAGGACAGCAGTATTCACAGTAACCACGAGCTAGAAACAACCCAATTCAACCCTCAGTGAATGAACAGATGAACAAAATGTGGCTTATACACTAATGAATTATTATTTAGCCTTTAAGAAAAAGGAAAATCTGGGGCGCCTGGGTGGCTCAGTCGGTTAAGCGTCTGACTCTTGATTTTGGCTCAGGTCATGATCTCATGGCTTGTGAGATGGAGCCCCACATCAGGCTCTGCTCTGACAGCTTGGAGCCTGCTTGGAATTCTCTCTTCTCTGCCCCTCCCCTCTCTCAAAAGAAATAAATAAACATTTTTTTAAAAAGGAAATTCCGGCACATGCCACAACACAGATGCACCTTAAAGACCTGATGCTAAGTGAAATAAGACAGACACATAAGTATAGATATTGTGTGATCCCACTTCCGTAAGATACCTAGAATAGTCAGAGAGAGAGAGAGACAGAAATCAGAACAAAGGTTACCAGGGGCAGGGGGTAAGGGAGAAATGGGAAGTTGGTGTTTAATGGGGACAGAGTTTCAATTTGGAAAGAGGAAAAGGTTCTGGAAATGGATGTGGTGACGGCTGCAAAACCATGTGAAAATACTTAATGCTACTGAACTGTAACTTAAAAGTGGTTAAAATGGTAAATTGCATGTGTATTTTGGTAGAGTAAAAGAAAAATGTAAATGGTATACACACGCCAATTAAAAAGAAGAGACTGTCAGACTGCATTAAAAATGCAAGACTCAGGGTGCCTGGGTGACTCAGTCGGTTAAGCGTCTGACTTCAGCTCAGGTCATAATCTCACGGTTCGTGGGTTCGAGCCCTGCGTGGGGCTCTGTGCTGACTGCCAGCTCAGAGCCGGGAGCCTGTTTTGGATTCTGTGTCTCCCTCTCTCTCTGACCCTCCCCTGCTCACGCTCTCTCTCAGAAATAAATAAAACAAAAAAAAAACTTTTTTAATGCAAGACTCAATCACATTCTGCCTATAAGAAACCCACTCTAAATGTAAAGCCACAGATGGGTTTAAATGGGAAAGGACGGAAAAAGGTATATCATGCAAACACTAACCCAAGACCGAAAGGAAGGAGAGGCCACTTTGAGCCGGGCATCCAGGAAGGCCTCCTGGAGGATGTGACATTTGAGCTGAGTTGTTTTGTTTTGTTTTGTTTGAGAGAGAGGCACAGAGCACAAGTAGGGGAGGGGGAGAGAGAGAGAGAGAATATCCCAAGCAGGCTCCGTGCTCTCAGCGCAAAGCCCAATGTGGGGCTCACTCCCACCTGAGCCAAGGTCAAGAGTCAGAGGCTTAGCTGACTGAGTCACCCAGGTGCCCAGCCCTGAGCTGAGTTTTAAAGGCTGTGTAATATTAGGGATTGTGAAGACTGAGAAAGCCCACGTGGCAAATGCATTGAGTCAGAACATGGCGCACGTGTGTGTGTGTGTGTCTGTGTGTGTGTGATGAGTGGCATACATGGAATTAATTACCACTGGTAGAGGAAGGTAAGTTGAGTTTGATAGTTTAGGGGCAGTTAGAGAACTACTCTGGGACGAGATGAGGACTTTTCCAGTCATGAGAGCAATGGGATTCAAACCAAAGGAGACAGGGGCAGCCATGAGATTTAATTTGATTACATTTGGGCTTACAAAGATGAATATGGGGGCGTCTGGGTGGCTCAGTCGGTTGAGCGTCCCACTCCGGCTCAGGACATGATCTCACAGTCTGTGGTTTCGAGCCCTGCGTTGGGCTCTGTGCCTACAGCTCAGAGCCTGGAGCCTGTTTCAGATTCTGTGTCTCCCTCTCTCTCTGACCCTCCCCTGCCCACGCTGTCTCTCTCTCTCTCTCAGAAATAAATAAAAAAACGCTAAAAAAATTTTTTTTTAGAAGATGAATATGGCCCCACATTGGAGAAGAACTCAGCACCGGGAGCTCTGGAGGCAGGGCAGCCTGTGAGCAATATGTTGTGATAATTCAAGTAAGAGATGATGGCGCCCCAGAAGACAGAAGGGCACCATTTACTGAAGGCTGAGGGGCAGGGCACGGGTCCGGGCTGGGTTGTGGATTCTGTGAGGCTAGTGCATTAGAGCCAACCGGAAGCTTTTAAAACCGTCCCAACGCCCGGGCCTCCCAGCCAGTTAGATCAGAATCTCTGGAGACGGGCCCAAGGCCAATTGCCTTCAGAGCTTCCCAGCGATTCCAAGTGTGATGAGGGTGACACCCCTGCCTTCACCAAAGGTCAAGTACACGGGGACTGGGTTTGTTCACCGTCGACTGCCAGCACCTAGAGCTGAGCCTGGCATGAAACAGATGGTCAGCAGGTCTCTGTAGATATCGGTATTGCTTACAACAACTCTATGAGGTAGGGAAACTGATGGTGCCTGTCTTCTAATAAGGAAACTGAGGCACCGAGAGGTCAGGTTATGTGTTTCAAAGTTACGTGACTATGAGGCTGGTTAAGGTGTTGTGCTATGAAATATGGGGAGCATCACCCCAGAGACCCAGACTCTTATGGGGTCCTCTACTCTCCAGCATGGTAGGGGTGTGGATCCTGAGGGGCCTCCGGAGGTGGCCCCTTACCTCACCGTCAGCGTCCCGCCCCAGACCAACCCGTTTCCCCACAAGGTCAGCTGTGGCTGCAGGCAGAGGAGGCAAGCAGGGGCGGAGAACCCGCAAGGCAGAAGCTGAACTTGAAGCACTAGAGGAAGGGAAAAGTGAAACTTGCCCAGAGCCGGAGCACAGGCCACAGCCGAGACTGTGCTGGAGACCATGGAAGCACACCCCTCATGGGATCAAGTGGCCCAGGCTGCTCCCCTGAGCTCCTGGCCCAGTGCGCACACTCACGCCCCATCCCTCTCCTTTCCCCCCCCCTTCTTTCTTTCCCTTCGTGATACCCACTGCCCAGCCCTTCGTTGTGTGCTGGTCTTGCGCCACCCCTTCCACCAGCCCCAACTAGAATGGAAGTCATTCTGGGAACAGGTCCTCGGGGGTTGTTTTGGTTTGGTTTGGTTTGGTTTGGTTTGGTTTTGGTATAGAGAAGGTGGTCTATACCACAGAAAGACAATCTCCCTGAAGCCCCTCTTACTGGTCAAGGTACTAATTCCACCCTGCTTCTTGCCCAATCATCGGCTCTTTTACACACAACACACACAGTCTTCCACTTTTCCAATGAGTACTTATTATTAGCTAAGCCATGATTCGGGATCCCAGGGTGCCGATCACCATGCACCCAAATCCCCCTCCACCACCCTGGATGGAGGACAGAGGAGAGGTGGGTGGAGCCAGTGCAGATCTTCCCAGGAAATGTGCCTTCTTCCCTGAGGCTGTGCCAGGCTGACACCCAGGATGTAGGGCAGGAGGACTTGTACACACGCCGGTACCATTTGCACACAGACGTGGCCCCTTGAGCAGTCGTTGCCCTTCTCACAGCGGTGCAAGCCCAGGGGTTTCTGGCAGAAGTTGCTGGTCTGATTCTGGAGGGGGAAGTGGCCGTGAAAAGGGGCAGTCTGCTAGTTCTTGATTTTGATCTTGATGTCTTCTGCCGTGGGGCTTGCTGAGTCCTAAAGATGCCCCTGAAGCAGCTCGAAGGTCAATGTGACCCCTCAGCGAAGACGCCAGAGTCAGACCGGAAGCAGCAGATTGTGAATTCTTTTGCGCCTTCCTCCTTAGAGCCCAGAACAGGGCCTGGCACGGAACAGGTGCTCAGAAATATTTGTTGAGTGAATGAGAAAAACATACATGATCCCATAATTTCGGCAGGGCCACTGTTTTCCTGTCCCTGTGGGACACCGTCTAGGAGAAGTGGGTTGAGCCCATTTTGGAAGATGACAATTGGCAATCTCTTATTTAAACTTGGGAGCAGAGGCAGGAGCAGCCCATGCTCCTTAGTTTGGGACACTCTGTGCATCACCAGCAGCCCAAAAAAGCCTCCCTTTGAAATGAAATTTCCCCTTCAGCCCCTCCCCAATCC
>NW_027529432.1:2850717-2858970 GCF_008692635.1 Crocuta crocuta | reverse complement strand
TGACGCATGCCCTTCCAATCTGCTTTCCAGGCATTGAACTCCACAACATCAGTGACGGGCGGCACCATTTATTAGGTGCTTACTATTAGGTGCTTACTATGTGCTTAGGACACTGTCCTAAGCACTTAATGTATCACAACTCATTTAAACGTCATGTGTCCTTGAAGGTTGCTACTATAAATTGTCCCTACTTTACAGATGAGAAAACCGTAGCAGAGAGACCTTCTGTCAGATGCCCAAGATCACAGAGTAATTGGCAGAAATATACAAGATTGTCATGCTCCTCTGTGTTTTTAGTTTTCCATAAACACAGCTCTGCTGTAGAGCTCGGTCTGTATTTTCCTGTTTTTCACACAACATTGTGTGTTCAAGCTTTGCCCACATTGCTCTCTGCCATGCAGTTCCCTGGGGACAGACAGACAGTCTCCGGCTCTTCGCCACCTCAAATTACACCCAGGACACATCTTTCTATTTGCGAGAGATTTTACCCAGGAGTGGACCTGCCAGGAGGCACTTAGCTGTCAAACTGCCTTTTCAAGCATCTTCACGGGTTTACACTACCACAAAAAGCACCAGACTCCCATTTACCGACTCTCCACCAGGTTGTTTTAAATTTTTATTTATTTTTGAGAGAGAGAGAGAGAGAGAGGGCACACGCAGGGGAGGCCAGAGAGAGAGGGAGACACAGAATGTGAAGCAGGCTCCAGGCTCTTAGCTGTCAGCACAGAGCCCAACACGAGGCTCGAACTCACCAATGGAGAGATCAGGACCTGAGCTGAAGTCAGACGCTCAACCAACTGAGCCCCCCAGGCGCCCCACCACCCGCTATCACTTTTACCTGACTTCCTATTCTTACCAATCTGACAGGTGTCATGTGAGATCTTTGTGTTTTTCTTTGCAGCTGTCTGATTACCCTGGGGCAGGGGAGGGGTGGGAGGGGGTAGCGCAGAGATCTTCGTCCTTATGCCATTTTTTTTTTAAATGACGTTTGCACACACACACACAAATAGGAAGGTCACGATTTCAGAATGCAGTTCGCTCTGATGAAAGGAGGTGAGGGTCCCCCATCTCCTGCCCTATCCCCCAACTGTAAGGAGTCCCCTGAGGGAGATTAGAGCCACCTGCCATTCTCACAAAGGCTCTGCCTGTGGAGAGGAGGGACCGAGGCCTCCTGCGGAGATTCCCCTGTGTCATTGCCCTGCTATAGTGCCCATGGCCTGGAGCACTGGGAATTCAGTTCTGTCCGTGTTCTGGAGCCAAAGCCATTGCACCTGTCTAGGGATGGCCCTTGGGTGAGAGGAGGAAGCCGTTAGCTCCATTTCCCCACACACTGGGCCCCGGGAGCCTGCACAGGCCTGTGTACAAGCCCCCGCCCACCTCAGTGCAGAAGAGCAAACTCAGGCTGCTCATCTCACTTCTCGAGTCTCAGTCTCCTCATCTGCGAAATGGGGGTGATGAGGACACCTCTCCTAGAGAAAGGCTGAGAGAATAGGGGCCTCAGGTATCACAGTGAGGGGCTGCGACACGCTCGGCCTCCTGTCACAAGCAGTAGTGTCAAAAAGCCCCACTGGATGGAGGCAAACAGGCAGTCACACGGGTCACAGGGTGCGTCACGTCTCAGATCTCCAGGCCAGTGGATGGTGGACAAGGCCACCCCCATCCCTCAGCTGTCCCTCCCTCACCCCGGAGCCTCCAGGTCAAATAGCATCCGGAGCAGGTGTGGGCACAGGAGCTTCTCCTGTGCCCACACCCCTACCTTCTTCCCCTCGGGAAGCTTCCGAGGCCCTCAGATGTGGCCACAAAAACACGCGCCAGCCAAGGCAGGCCACGTACAGGGCTAGTGGCTACGTCAGGCTCCTGGGCGGTGGCTGAGGTAGTGGGAACTGACAGAGCCCAGGGGAAACCTGGCAGAATCGAATCGCAGTCCTCCAGGCCTTTGCCCTCCTGTCCCTTTGCCTGGAGCCTTCCCCCCAGATAGCTCCTCACTTAATGGGGCTTTCCACCCCAGTCTCACCTACGGTCTCCCCCTGAGCCCTGTCCGGAATGGCTGGGGCCATCCTGCCTGCTCCAGGACTCCCTACACCTCCCTTATTATGCTTTATTTTCCCCAGGGCACGTGTTACCATCTAACATACCGTTCATCTTCCATATTATCTATCTCTCCCAATCAGAAATAAACTTGTTTAGGGGCGCCTGGGTGGGCCAGTTGGTTAGGCCTCCAACTTCAGCTCAGGTCATGATCTCGAGGATTGTGGGTTTGAGCCAAGCGTTGGGCTCTGTGCTGACAGCTCAGAGCCTGGAGCCTGCTTCAGATTCGGTGTCTCCCTCTCTCTCTGCCCCTCCGCTGCTCATGCTCTGTCTCTCTCAAAAATAAATATTAAAAAAAAAAAAAAAGAAATTCAGAAAACACACATAATCGTCACTCCCTATAATAATGCCTAGCATGCAACAGGTACTCGATAGACAAGATAGATAAAAATTTTAGGAGCCTCTCATAAAAATGCACACCTTAAATGTGCAGCTCTCATGTGTTTTTATATACTACCACCACCCAGTTCAAGTGGTAAAACATTTCCGGGGGGCTCTCTCCTTTGCACGTGCCGCCAGCCAACCCCCACCTCCTAAGGTACCATTATACTGACTTCCCCGATCTGTCCCTGAACTTCATTTGAATGACTTCCATCAATGTGTACCGTAGTGCATACTCTTCTGTTTGGCTTCTTTGGCTTAATATAACATCTACAAGATCCATCACAATGTTGCGTGTCACGGCCATTAGTTCTTTTCTGGTGCTGTTCTATTGTACGACAGTCTATCATTTATTTATTCATGTTCTTGTTGCTGGGTACCTGGGCTGGTTCCGGCTGGGGGCTGTGAACAGGTGTGTGTCGGTGGCAACAAGCCTAGAAATGGAATCGGGTTGTGGCGAGTGTGGGTCAGCAGACTCCAGGAGAAGCTGCCTAACCATTTGCTAAGACGGTTGCACCCTCTGACATTCCCACCAGCAGCATGATCTTTGAGGCCACTACCTCCTCTCCAGCACACGGTGCGAGCACGCTCTTTGTTTCAGGCTCCCGGTGGCGACTGTGGCATCTCCTGTCCCTGACGAGTGAGGTTGTTGGGTGCTCAAGGAACGTTTGCTGCCTGAATCCTCAGCTGTGCTGTGGATGGAGCCTCTCCACTCAGCAGGGAGGGCTGGGTCCACACCTTTCCCCCGAGGGAGGTAGCCCCTGGTGGCCACGGTGCCTCAAAAGCTGCTGCTCTTTTCACAAACTGGTCCCACTTCCACCCTAGGGCGCAGCCAAGGCTGGACCGAGGCATTCAGATAGGACCTGGCCCCCAGCTCAAGGGTCCCTCATGAAAATGGAGAACAAAGGGAGAAAATCATCGGGCCCAGACAGGGCTCTGCAGATGGAAGGCTGAGGAGCTGCGGCTCCTGGTGCCCAGTAGCGCCTGCCAGGCACGGGCATCTTCCCCGTTCCCAGGCTGCACCCAGAGCCCAGGCCCAGCCAGGGGTGCTGTCTCCCCAGGGTCCCACCCTCACTTAGGAGGCTACTTTCCTAATGCTTGGTAAGGACGGGATCAGGCCCTTCCCAGAGGCCTATGAGGGCCTGTGGCAGAGGCAGCAGGTCAGTCTGGCCACCTAATGTCCCTCAGGTGGGGCCTTGTGACAGTCCCTGCCGGAGGTGAAGAGCCAACAGGCCACTTCCAGTCCTGGCCGCAAAACACCTCTGTGGTCAATGAGCTCGCCCTTTTCACAGTGACTTTCAAAGTCATGGGTATTTTGAGTTTGTTACATCAGGCCTTTGTCCTAACCAATAACCAGAGTGTATGGTATAGCACATATAACTGACATAGGTAATCGCTAGCCCCAGTTTACAGCTGAGAAAACTGAGACATAGAGAAGCTATAGAGTTCGCTCAGGGCTCATAAATGGGAAAACTCAGGATTTGAACCCGGGGCCTGGCTCCAGAGGTTATGCCCATCAGCCCACTGCCCAGGCCTGGAAAGCAGAGATGCGGGCCAGCGGCTCCTGGACACCTTACCTCATCTGTGTCTCCTCCAGCCTTTTCCCTGGAGGCTGCTCCCCGTACCCTGGCCTCCTTGCCTTTCCAAACCCTCCCCAGCCTGGTCACTGTGAACCCTCTGAGTTCAGGACCTCACCTGTGGACAGAGCCCAGCAGCAGGCTCCACAGGTCTCTTCCTCTCCCACCCCGACTCATCGCACCTGCTTGGCCCGCCCTCAGCTCAGCGGAGCCTGGTGTCCACCTTCCCCGGATGGGCCCAACTTGCTGCTAGGGAAAACGGCTCCCATCCCTGGGCCTTTGGGAACCGCCTTCCATTCATGGTCCCCGTCAGGCAGAGCTCTTTCAGTTATAAGTGACAGAAAGCCAACTGGCTTCAAGAGGGAAAATGTTTATTGGCTCACGTGACTAAGAAGTCCAAGATACACAGGGTTCAGCAAGACTGGGTCCAGGTGTCAGCGGAGATCGGTATCTCCGAGCCTCGTGGATCTGCTGTGCTGACGTCGTTCTCAGCCAGAATCACTCCTCGGGGTGGGAAATGGCTTCCAGCAGCACCCAGCCTACATTCTGCTAGCTTCGCTACCCCGATGTGGCCACCGTCATCCTCTCCAGGGCTCCCGAGTGGGTTTCTTGGGGCCTTCTGGGCCATGGGAGTGCTAGCGATCTTGTGAATACCCTTCCCCAACCTCAAGTCCCAAGGGCTCAGGTGTGTTGACTGGCCCGCACCACTCACGGTGGCCAGAGTGTATGGTGTGATGTCCCCACCCCTTGACATCAGGGAGTGGGGTCAGCTGCACGTACTACAGGTTGAGTAGAAGAGACATGGTCCCCAAAAGATGGCAGGGACGCTAACCAGAGGGGGAGGGGAGGAGAAGCAGACAGGACCCAGGTACCCCTAGGCTCCGGGTGCCCCGGGCCCATCCACGCCTGCCACCTAGCCTCCTCTTCCCCAGAGAAGCCAGACCCTGTTGGATAAAAACTGAATAAACTGAATACCTCAACGCCCCTGCCAAACCCGCTTGTCGCCCTCCGCCTCTCCCTGCTCAGTCTGGGGGAGGCCTCCGGCGACCTGACCTCACCGCATCCGCCCCCTCCCATCCCGGGTCCCCTTCCTCGCTAACAGCTGACATTTCTGCTACCTTAAAAAGCAAAACTCAAAACTGTTTCTCTGTCCTCGTTCCGAGCCACAGCTCTCGTCCCCACTTCTCGGCCCTGAGCATCGCTTCTCCTCACCTCGGCTTCTCACCTCCAGCTCCCGGCCTGTCAACACCCAGCAAGCCTTCCCTACAGGCTGCAAGGTGTGGTGGCCTCTGAGCTCTCCCTCCTCCCAGACATGCTTGCGTGGGCACCCCCCGTGGCTCCTGGGGGCCCTGGGCGTGGCTGCTCTTCAGTCTCCTTCAGTGGCCCGTCCAGGCCCTCCCCCGAGGCGAGGTCACCCACTGTCCAAGCTCACACATCTGTCTCCAGGCCCCTACGTTCCAGTGCCTTCTCCTGGCAGCTTCATAGGCACCCCAAACTCGTCACAGCCCCACACCGAACCTTGTTCTTTCTGTGTCCTCCAGCTGGAGGGGGGCCCCTGCCCAAGTCACTGCAGAAAGAAACCTGGGGATCCTTAAGAGCACCCTCCCTTTCAGGCCCACTTCCAGTCAGTTCTCAGCACCCTGGAGTCTACTGATATACACACACCGTCTGCCCACCGTCTTCCATGTCTCCTGCTCAGCCTTCCCGAGCCCCTGCGCCCCGAAGGCACCCGTCCACCTCGTGGACCCCGCAGTTCCAGGGTCTGCTCAGAAATGGGGGCGGACTGCCCAGCTGTGTCACCGTCCTGCTCGATAGCCGATCTCTGAGGCGCTCGACAATCCCACCTACCTCTGCTCTCCCTGCCCCTTCCCACATACCCTTCATGGCACCAGGCACAGAGCTCTACACTTTGCAAGGTCTCTTCCCATTACCTGTCCAGTCTGTCCCTTTGCAGCAGCCCGGAGAGGGCAGACTAGTCTCCATCAGAGAGACGCGAAAAGGCCACTCAGAGAAAGACAGGCACCTTTCCAGGGTCAAACAGCACAATGAAACGGGTCATCCCCCAGCATAAGCAGCCCCTCCGGCCCTACACCGCCACTCTGCCCGCCTTCCTTCTGTCAGCACCGCTGCTCCTAGCGTGGCAGAACCATGGCCTCTGGCCCCTCCCTTCCCTCAGCTGCTGCCCTGCCCACCACGGCTTCTGGCCTCAGCTCAGCATGGGGAAAGCAGGTGGGGGGATGGGAAGGTGGCCGCAACGGCCTGGACATAGGCTGGGACAGACACTGGCGTTCCCTTTTATTATTAATTGTTTAATAAATTTAAGAACAGCTCTATCTTTTCTCCTCCCCCCAGAGCAACTAAAACCAACTAAAAGGGGGCGTGGCCTGGGGGGCAGAGGGCGCTAGGAGTCATAGTCCTCTTCATCCTCTGCGTCAGGTGCTGAGGGGCCCGGGGGGGCCGGGGGCAGAGGCAGACTCGAGGTGAAGGGCATGAAGGGTGTCGGGGGGCTGCGGGACAGAAAGCAGGAGAGAAAGATCAAGCTGCTCTCCAGGGCGCATTCCTGCTCACTGAGCCCTACCCGACCCCGGTAAGCATGGAGCCCACGGCCCTCTGTAGCCATGGGCAACCCAGCTCAGGAAGAGAAGGGCCCAGAACAAGTCATACAACACCTCCTCAAGCCCCATCCACCCGGGTGGGGTGTGGGGGGAAGAAGGGACCTTCTGAGAGCAGTCTCCTGCCTTCAAGCCCTCCTCGGTTCCTCCCTTCCCATCCCCCAAATCTGCCGCAACCAACAAAACCAAGTGGCCAGAGAGGACAGGAAGGGCAAGTCAGCCTGAGGCACCTGTTAGCCCCCTCTGGTGCCACTGAGCAGCTTACCTCTGAAAGTGGGCAGGGGGGTGGCTGGCCTGGGGTGGAGCCTGGGACGTCTCCTCTTCCCCGTCAGTATCTGTGTCGTCAGACTCATCCTGGGAGCAAGACAGGGTTCAGAGGTGACAAGAAAAGCATGAGGCCGTCCCTGGAGAGGCTGGGCCCCTGGGACTGACCCCTAGAGTCCCAGTTTAACAAAAAAAAAACATAGCTGAGCATGGGACCAGGGGTCCAGCCGGCTCAGCCTGATGCAGGGCTGCTCTCTCCCTACCACAGGGTAGGGCAGAGGGCTGGGGGCCTCACTCACCTCCTGCTCCGAGTCGGTCCCAGACAGCTTCTTGTCCTTGCCTTTGCTTCCCATCCCGCCATTCTTCCGGCCACTGCTGCCTGGCTTCCGGCCCCTTCGGGAAGGCACAGTCGGTCTGCCCAGAGGCCTCACCACCCCCTGAGCGCCCCCCAACCACCCCCAATCCTCGTGGCCTTGGCCTTCCCCGCCCCGACACCTGGCCCCGGCTCCCCACCTGCGGGCACCCTTGTCCCCGTCCAGGTGGTTGTCTTCCCCGTCTCCCTGCATGTCAGGCACAGAGGCCACCAGGTCCTTCAAGAAGTCAAACTGCTGCTCCAGCTCAATGCACTGCTTTCTGGAAGAGATGGGGAGAAGATGGCATTCAGGTAGGGCCCAGATGTCTGGAGAATGTCCTGGGGTCTCTGGATGTCAGGAGAATGGAGCCTGGAAAACCTCCACCCCCATCTCCACTCCCCCAACTTCCCTCTTGGGAGACCACCCAATCCGTCCCCCTCCGGTTCAAATAGGTGCTTGAGGCTTTGCTGCTAGTCTCCCAGCAGCCTCCCACCTCCCCTCAGTGCGTGAACTCCCAGTGGGTCCTCCCAGATCCCAGGCCACTCACAGGTGGGATGTGGTCATGGTCTTGGCGTTCCGGGACTGGGTCACCTGGCAGGCCTTTTTCAACAGCGACTCCAGGAAGAGCTCAAGCGCCCGGGCTGAGGAGCGTCAAGGAGAACGCGGGTGGGGGATCCCCTGCCTAAACAAGGCGACCCCGGCCTCCCCCCGCCCCCAACTCCACGTCCCTCAACCTGGCCAGGCCCCGACAGGATACAGATGATGACAGGCACAGCCGCCGCCACCTTCCCAATCTCTTCGTCAGTTTGCATGATCTTCTTGATCCGCGCCTGGGGAGGGGGCACAAAGCTCGGACCCTGTCGCCTCCGTCCCAGAAAGGGGTGCTGGGGGGTGACGAGAGAGGGTATCCCGGGAGAAAGGGGGCGGGGGGCCCCAACGCGAGGAGAGCACGGAAGGGGGCGGGGCGTCCGCGCCCCC
>NW_027529432.1:2837250-2850694 GCF_008692635.1 Crocuta crocuta | reverse complement strand
TTCTTGTCGGGCCACCGCCCTATTGGCCTTGGACCGATCCCTGCCCTTTCTGAGCATCGATGTGCTCGTCTTCAAGTGGGCCCGACAAGTGCCAGCCTGAGAGGTCTGGCCCTACTGGGCCTGCCGCGATGCTGCGTGAACGTGGCTTCTTTGGCCCCCTCCGTTAAGTCCCAGTGCTCGGGATTCCTACCAGTTATTGGCAGGACCCGGTGGTGTCTCTGGGCTGATTGCTCCCACACCTGAATTCGTGTTTCTGCCCTGACACTCACTGCAGGTGTGACCTTGGGTAAGTCACTTCTCTCTGAGCTTCAGTTTTCTGGTCTGCAAATCGGGGAGAGTGGTACTAATATTAGCAACACCTTTTTTGCAAGGCGTACTCCACCTCAGGTGTTTACTTGTCAACAGCCCTGGGACACAGGAAGAGTTGTCCACTGTATAAAGATGAAGCAACTGAGGACATTAAGTCTTGCCCAAGGCCACAGAGTTGTAGCTCATTGGCTGCACCCGCTAGGGCCCAGCAAATTGTCCTGGACCTGCCCTAATCGGGTTCCTTCCCAGCAGGATGGAGCCAGGTGAAGAAGTGGAGGAGGAAGACTCTCCAGGCGGCCGGGAAGATGGCTTCACTGCGGAGCATCTGGCCGCAGAGGCCATGGCCGCCGACATGGACCCCTGGCTGGTGTTTGATGCCCGCACCACGCCTGCCGCTGAGCTGGATGCCTGGTTGGCCAAGTACCCACCATCCCAAGTTACTCGCTATGGGGACCCTGGCTCGCCCAACTCGGAGCCGGTGGGCTGGATTGCAGCGTATGGGCAGGGCTACGTCCCCAACTCCGGCGATGTGCAAGGCCTGCAGGCAGCCTGGGAGGTTCTGCAGACCAGCGGGCGCCCCGTCACCCCGAGTACCCTGCGGCAGCTGGCCATCACCCATCACGTGCTCTCTGGCAAGTGGCTGATACACCTGGCACCTGGCTTCAAGCTGGACCACGCCTGGGCTGGCATTGCTCGGGCTGTGGTCGAGGGCCGGCTTCAGGTGGCCAAGGTGAGCCCACGGGCCAGGGAGGGCGGGCGCCAGGTCATCTGTGTTTACACGGATGACTTCACGGACCGCTTGGGTGTGCTGGAGGCGGATGCGGCCATCCGTGCGGCGGGCATTAAGTGCCTGCTCACCTACAAGCCTGACGTCTACACCTACCTGGGCATCTACCGGGCCAACCGCTGGCACCTCTGCCCCACTCTCTATGAGAGTCGTTTCCAGCTGGGGGGCAGTGCCCGCGGCTCCCGCGTGCTGGACCGCGCCAACAATGTGGAGCTGACCTAGTGCGGCCAAGTGGGGAGGACCGCCTTCCGCCCCCTCCCACACCAGGGATGGATCCTCCCGTCTCCTCCTCTCCGTCCCAAAGAGTTCTAGCCCCCCAACTCTGAGGACTGGGTCACTCGGGAACTGCCTGCATCTTGGATCCCTTTGAACACTTGTCCTCTGTTCAGGGCTGATTCAAGTCCCCACCAGCTGGAGCCTCCGGCTCCCTGAGGGCCAGACCGTCAGCCTCTCTTTTCACTGCTGCTCCCCACGCTCACTACAGGCTGGGCACGGCTTTCCCAGAGGAGAGCCTTCCTTGGCCGCCCTCATGTCCAGCTGTCCCTCCCTCCCCTCCTGCATTCTTCCCTTCTCCTCCCCGCAAGAGAGAAAAATTAGTGCTTCCAGTCCCTCTTGGAGCCTTCGCAGTCCAAGGGGCAAAGGCGCTGCAGGCTTAAGCATGCTATTTGGTTGGGGGGAGGGGGTGATTGTATCCACTCAGCCTTTTGCAGACAGAGGGGCTGCCAGGGCCATGGACGTGGGGCCTGCCCCTCCCTACCGTCTCCGACAGCCTGCACCACCTTTCTTCCTTCCTTCCTTCGCTACCTTGACATGTGCCTGCTCCTGGCATTTCAATAAAGCCCAGTTTGGGTCTGTGTCTTGAGTGTTTTTTTAAGATGCTGTGTTGGTGGTTCCTGCTTTGGGTGCTGGAGAGAGGCAGGGCCAGAGAGATTGCTTCTCTGCCCTAACGGGCACCCCTAACTGCCCCCCAGTGATGAGATTCACCTCCCTGCCGAGGCTGGGAACCTCTCTGAGAGCCCCTGCAAAGGCTGTTCCGTTTCTCCTCCATCCCAAGAATCAGAAACGGTTTCTCAGTTGTTGCCCATAAATCTAAGAGCTTGACCCAGCAGAGTCTGAGGGGCTACTACTAGCCCACAGGGTATGTTCGTGCCAGTTAGAGAAAGGTACCCTCTTGTTCCTGGCACTTCTAGGTTAGGGCATATGCTCTGGTGAGCAGACCGCGGACTAGATTTCAGCAGCCTCGTGCAGTGAGCAACATGCACAGCTGTAAGCTGCGGAAGCCTGTGCAGTGAGCAACATGCACAGCTGTAAGCTGCGGAAGCCTGTGCAGTGAGCAACATGCACAGCTGTAAGCTGCAGAAGCCTTCCCAGTTATACTCACTTCTCTCGCCCTGACTGTCATGGGCCGCTGGGCAGTGTGCAGAGCGCTTCCATATTCATTGTATCATTCTCACAACCTGTTTAGAAGTAGCTCTTGGTCCCATTGCGCGGTCAAGAAAATTGAGGCCAAGAAGAGAAAGGTGTTCTCTCGGGGTCGTGCAGCGAATTGGGCAGAGTGGGACATGCACCCTGGCCCCTGGCTCCTTTTCAGACTGTTGTCCAGGGCCTCGGCCACAGTGAGCTCTTCACAGCCCACGAGGCGCATTCACACACGTGATCTTGCCGGGCAGCCCGGCTCAGCCAAGGCTGCTGTAGCCTGGGAGCCTGGCCCTGGCCTTGGTTGGAAGCCAGGGTTTCTGGCAAGGAGCCCCTTGGGATGCTGCTCTCGTGCCGTGCCGGGGCTGACTCAGCCTTCGGCAGCCTCACCAAATTGGAATTTGGAGCAAGGGAGCGGAGATGCCACTGGGCTGACTGGGTGGAAGTGGGTGAGTCATGAGATGCTGCCTCAGCCCCCTCCCCAGCTTCCTCTTCACCCCAAGTTTCCCCAGGATTGAGTCCCCCCTCAGCCCGGCCCTGGGAGCTCCCAGAGCTGGGTGGTCTCTGACTTGGGGCCCTACCTCCCTCAGACAAGCAATGCTTTGCACTTGACCAAATTGGGCCGAGGCTCGGAGGGGTCCTGGCCGGGCCCTCCTTGGTCTCCCAGAGATGCCCAAGTGGTATCAGCAGCACCTGATTCTCTTTTCCTAACTAAGCATTGCACACGCTCCTGCCCTTTCCTCCACCCTCGTGGCCAGGCCTCACTCTCTCCCACNGAGCTTTCCTGCAGAGCCGCCCAGGCCCCTCGCTTACTCAGAGCCCTTCTGTGGTTGCCCACGGCCTGCAATATGGAGCCCGCACCCCTGAAGCACCCGTGACCTAGACCCCTGCCAAGCCCCAGCTTCCCTCAGGTGCCCCTTCCTGCCTGTGCCTACCCTACTGGAGCCAACTGGCACTTCCTTCCCTCCCTGGCATGAGGCCCTGGGCCGCAAGCCGTTCCTTCTGCTTGTACACCTGTCGTTCAGCAAGACTCGGGAGGTTACTTATGTAATTGCTTTATTGATGTCTGTCCCCCACCAGTCCCTAAGCCACAGGCCCAGACTGTGGGGCTTAGCAAAAGCAGAAACAATGTCTAAATCTCAGCCCTGTCCCAGGGGCCTAACACAGTGCTTGGCCAGAGCAACCTCTCCATAAATTAATTAACTAAAATCCGAATCCAAATTTCAGTGCAAGCCCGGCCCCTGCCTGTTCCTCTGGACTCCTTTCCTCCACTCTCTGCTTCACCCTTCTTGTTCCAGAAACACGAGCGGCCTGTTGCTTTCTTGCATCCATGCTGGCCTTTCTCACTTTTGTGCCTTGTCATGCTGTCATCTGCATTTGATGTGTCTGAACCTCAACTGTTTCCTGGCTGAACGAACCGCAGACCCCCCAGCTCGTCCTCTTCGATTCCTTCTTCCCCATCCATCCACACACACCACAGGCTCCGGTCACACCCACCCACCTCTCACCTGTGTGGCTGGGGCCCCTCAAAGACAGTGGCCACACTTTATCCCACGGGGTACCTTCAGTGTCCAGCATAGGACCTGGCCCAGCACAAGTGCCAAAAAAACATTAATGAATAAACGAGTGATTGAATGAAGGCCCTCTCTGTCTCTGGGCCCCTTTCCTCATTCTGTTCATGATGAGAGCCAGGACCACGCTGAGTGTTTACATACGCTGTCTCATGCAAGTCTCACCTGGAGCTATTATTGTTACCATTTTGCAGATGAGAAAACTGAGGCCCAGAGCGGCTCACTAATTGGCTCCCAGTTGCAAAGCCGTAAGTGGCAGAGCCAAGATTTGAACCCAGGTCGTGCAACTCCAGAGCACCTGGAGCTGAGGCACCACTACATGAAAGTGCTGATGTGATGAGCGGCTGCAAAGATAAATAAGTTCCAGCAAGGACTTGGGACCTGATTCGTAAAGCACACAAGTTAGGGCCTCATAACTGCTGGGGAGAGAGACCGGGCCAAGACTAAGATTCCATTTTACTGGTGGAGAAACTGAGGCCCAGAGAGTACAATGACTAAGCCTACCTGGGCAGGAAGGATCTCCCAGGCCTATGGTAAGGACTGCTTCCATACCAGGCCAGGGGCTCCCCGAAGCCCACCCCCTCGTGCTGACAGGGAAATCTGGCCTGTTTGGAGTCAGGAAGCAGCCGAGGCCCAGGGTTAGGCTGAATAAATTTGGACAAGCCTCTGTGCTCTGCTCTCTTTTATAAAACCATTGGAAGGTGACAGATGAGGGAAAGGAGACTCCTCCGCCCCCACCTCCCACTCACATGTCCTGTGAACCCCAACCCCCCCCAGCGAGGAGTCTCGAGAGAGATTGGCCAGGGAATGGGGAGACAATCTGCCGGACCCCTGATTTCAGCTGGGGCCAGGGGCTAAACCAGGGAAGACAGGAAATAGCTGAGCTGGGAGAAAGTTTCAGCCAGGGCTTTGGCGAGGTTTTGGGGATTTTCCCAGCAGGGCTACTGCACCCCACTCCCGCCCGCTGGGAGGGGCCCTGGCAGGGACACAGCTGATTCATCCTGGGAGGGAAACTCCCCACTTCTGTGACGCGCATCCCCTAGACACTGAGGGGTAACCTGAGGGCGTCGAGCCCAGAAACCCACTGAACCCATTTTTCCTTGGCTTCCCAGCAGGGCATGAAACCCCCCCAGGAGGGACAGACGGACAGAGTCAGGCAGAGGAGGACATGGGGGCAGCTTCCCAGGGAATGACCTCAGAGACCAGAACCAAAGCAATGGCCAGACGAGGGGTGCCTCTGGCCCCCCCTCCGGCCCCCCCACCCATTTTTTAGATGAGGACACTGAGCCTCAGATAGCAAGAGCAAACGGGCACAAAGACCCACTCTGTGCCAGGCACTGCTCTAAGCAGTTTGCAAGCATTAACTTTCTGTTCCTTCCAGCCCTCATTTTACTGAGGAGCAAACTGCAGCCAAAAGAGGTAAAGTAACTTGGCCATAGTCAAGGCTAGAAACGCTCTGGCTCCACAACTCCCAGAAGTGCTTGTACCCAGCCCTACGGCAGGAGGCTGTGTGCCTGGTCCCTGAGCAGCTCTGGATCCCAGGGCATACGTGTTAGCCACAGGGCCCTAGCTCCTCCAAGGCTAAAAGGAGAGAGCTGGTCCCGCAGGGGGGAAAAAATCAGCCAAACCCCCAGAGGCCAGAAGAGGGCAGAGAAGCATTCCCGCCAAAATTGTCCTCTCTAGGGCTTTGACTCCTTTCCAAACCCCAATCCTTTCCTCCCGAGTCAGAGCCTCCATTTCCGGTCTGCCAGCCTCACTCCTGGACGCCGCGCACTCACACGGGAACACACAGGCACAGGCGTGCGCGCTGAGTCCAGCCTCCAGACCCCTGTCCCTTGGCGAGGCAAGCTGGGGTCCTGCCGGGGTCGGAGGGGCCTGAGAGCTGTGACTTTATGAGGCATGGCCAGAGGCCCTCCGCAGGCAAGCTCTGCCCTATCTGGCTCCCGCTCACAGGCTGCATGAGTCACCCCCTGGCCCCCCATGACTCAGTTTACATGGGTGCCCAGAGGACCTCCCAGCGAGGGTGGGGTGGTTTACTGGCCCAGCCTGGGCCCGCCAGCCTTTTATCCCAGGATGAGCGTTTCATCCCCGTCCTGGCCCTAGCAGGAACTGGCAGCCAAGAGCCCAGGGTGGGGGGAAGCCTCAGGTCTGGGAGGGTGAGGAGAGCCCAAGAAGTGGGTGACGGGTCCTAACTGCCCTGGGCTCAGGGCTACAGGGAGAAGGAGCTCTCTAAGAAACCTCAGGGGTGAGGCTGAGCGGGCAGAGCCATCCTGGGCACTGAGAGCACAGCCCCTGATGCCCTCCATTCAGAGGAAGGCTCCACATGGCCCAAAACATTACAGCAAGAAGATGCTCACTGGCACCTACTGAGCTCTCCTTGGACAGTCCTGTGCTAGGCGCCACGCCGTATCTCATGTACTCCGCCAACAACCCTGAGAAGCAGGTACAATCACGATATCATTTTTACAAATGAGGAGACTGAGGCATAGAGGTGTTAAGAGAATGTGGCTCAGAAAGTGGCTGAGCTGGGATTCGAACCCAGGCCATCTGATTCCAAAACTCGGGCTGTTAGCCCCTGCTGCTGCTGTGCTGGTTGGAGCAGGTCAGAGATGCCCCACGGCTGGGACCATATCTCTGATGCTCTACAGGACGCCCTGGGCTGCAGAGGTGGCTGGTGGGAAAGGGAACCTCAGGACAAAAGTAGGGAGATGGTAGCCTTGTCCCCGGCTTCCGCTTAATCCAGCCCCTCCCCTCTCTGGAGCCTCAGGGTCCTCGTGTGCCTCATGGGGACAGGACTGCCATTGCAGCAGGGTGGCATGACCCTCAAAGGACAGCAGAGGGGACAGGCACCTGTGCATGCTTACTTGGCATCTGGGGGATGGGGAGAGAGTGATATCCAGGCCCTGGAAACAGCAGCCTCCCTCCCCCCACTTATACACCTCGTCTCCCTCCTCACCCAGGCTCTACCATAGGATTCCCTCTGACCTTGAAAGCCTGGATGGCCAGGCCCAGAAGACCTTTCCATCTGTGTTCAGTTAATTCGGGAGAATGGGTATAGAAACTGCTCCATCAGGCAATGGGATCGGACTCAGCAATCAAAAGGAGTGAACTAGTGCTCCACGCCTCTGGAGGAGTCGCAGACATAACGGTGAGACACAGAAGGCAGACACAAAAGAGCGCACGCCGTATGATCCCACTGATGTGAAATTCCAGAAGGGACAGAACTGATCTATGGCAATAGAACTAAGATTAAGTGACTTCCTGGGTTGGGGGGAATTGATCGCAAGAGGGCAGAGGGAACTTTCTGGGCGGATGGAAATGTTCTGTAACTTGATGGGAACATGCTCACAGATGTATAAAATGGTCAGACACCTGGCCAATTAATTTTATTGGATGTAAAATATACCTCAACAGAGTAGGTATTTTTTTTAAGTTTATTTATTTATTTTCGAGAGAGACAGAGCACAAACAAGGGAGGTGGAGAGAGAGAATGCCAAGCAGGCTCAGCGAAGAGCCCAACTCAGGGAACTCACAAACCACCGTGAGATCATGACCTGAGCTGAAATCAAGAATCAGATGCTTAACCGACTGAGCCACCCAGGCAGCCCGGATATTTTTCTTTTCAGGGGGCAGATCTACATGTACTCCACTTTGTGTTCAGTGGAAGGATTTCCAAGATATATGAAAACAAAAAAGCAAAGAGAAAACAGGACATAGAGCAGGCTACCTTCTAGGTGAAAAGATACACAAGAAACTGGTCACACCATGGAGTGTAGTTTTCACTGTATACCCTTGTGCAGCTTCTGGATCTTGAAGCATGTAAATGCATTACCTGGTAGAAAAAGAAAGGCAATGAAAAATTTAAAAATAGAAGGCAAAGTAAAAACTAAATTTTATGTTTTAAAATAACTTAAAATAGGGGCGCCTGGGTGGCTCAGTCGGTTGGGTGTCCGACTCTTGGTTTCAGCTCAGGTCATGATCTCACGGTTCGTGGGTTCAAGCCCCACATCGGGCTCTGTGCTGACAGCTAGCTCAGAGCCTGGAGCCTGTTTCAGACTCTGTGTCTTCCTCTCTCTCTGACCCTCCCCTGCTCACGCTGTCTCTCTCTCTCTCTCAGAAAGAAATAAAAATAAATAAATAAAATAAAATAACTTAAAATAGTATATATAAAATCCCCCCCAAACACAAAATATTAAAAAATTATTNTGTTTCAGATTCTGTGTCTCCTTCTCTCTCTGCCCCTCCCCGCTCACTTTCTTTCTGTCTTACTCTCTCTCAAAAATAAATAAATGTAAAAAAAAAAATTTTTTTTTAATTTAAAAAGGAAGTTATGAGAAAACTGAGGCCTTCCAGATGAGAGAGGGTTGGGCACATGAAGGGGTGAAGAAGGGCATCCTGGCCCCAGGGAACAGCCTGTGTGAAGGTGAGATGCTCAGTCCATCAGCGAGTCTGGGGCACACAGAATGAGTTGGATGGCGCCTAGGCAGGCAGCCTACCTCTGGCAGGGCCTGGAATGCCAAGCTAAGGATTCTGGCCACTTTCAAAGGACAGGCTAACAAGGCAGTGAGGAGGTCAGGCTCTGTCCAAATTCAAATCTTGGCTCCACCACTTCCTCACTGTGTGGCTTTTAGCAAGTTGCCTAATTTCTCTCAGCCTCCATTCCCCAATCTGTAATATGGCTATAGTATTATCATCTATCTCTATAGGAGTGTAGTAAGGATTACCAAACTACTTGGAACAGCCTCTAGGAGCCCAATGAGTATGAGTCACGAGTGTTAACCCTCATGCCCCCCCCCCAAACAACCTAAAAGAGCACAGAAGGGTCCCCACGCCACCCCTTTCCAGACCTCAGGTCCTCCTGGGTAGCAATTCAAAAGGTTCCAGACCTCAGAAGGGTTCCAAGTCTGAGAATGAAGCGGTCAGAATTTATTTATTTATTTATTTATTTATTTATAATAAATAAATTTTATATTTGAGAGAGAGAGAGAGAGCGTGTGCACGAGGGAGCACAAACAGGGGAGGGGCAGAGAGAGAGGGAGAGAGAGGATCCTAAGCAGCTCTGTGCTATCAGTGCAGAGAGTGAGATCAAGTCCATTTCATGATAGTGAGATCATGACCTGAGCCAAAATCAGGAGTGAGACGCTTAACCGACTGAGCCACTCAGGTGCCCCAAAAAGCTCAGAATTCAAAAGATTCCCCCAGACTGCCAAGTAGGGAATGGAGAGGAAGGAGCCAAGCTGAAGGCCACGGACAGCGTCCAGGAGAGAGAGGATGGGGCCAGGACCAAGGGAGAGAAATGTTTGTTGAGGTAAACTAAAATGTCACCTCCAGCTGTCAGGCAGCCAGAACTCTTACCCACTGCTGGTGGCATGTAAAAGGCTACAACCACTTTGAAGGACTGTTGGAGAAAATCAGGACTTGGGCACTTATCCAAGGGAAATGCGTGCAATTGGCCACTGAAGGATATATCCATACGTACCAAGTTCAAGAACAGGCAAAAGTCATCAATGATGATAGAAGTCAGCATGGTGGTACCTATGGGTGGGGAGTGGTGACTGAGAAGGACACAAGGAGCTTGTGAGCTACAAACATCCTCCATCAGCACAGTAACTACATGGGTTTACGTACAGGTAACAAGTCATCAAGCTGAACATGTTGGATCAATGCACGTCACTAGATGTATCTTAAACTTCAATTACATCAAGAGCCTAAATATAAGAGTGAAAATTATAAAACAGAAGAAAACATAGGGGTAAATGTCGATGACCTGAAATTTGGCAGTGAATTCTTAGATCTGACACTGGAAGAATGAGCAACAAAAGAAAAAACAGAGAAATTGGATTTCATAACAATTTTTTAAACTTTTATGTGTCAAAGAACGTTTATGAAGAAGGGGAAAAGACAGCCTATAGAATGGAAGAAGATATCTGCGAATCCTATTTTTTTTTTAATATTTTTATTTATTTCTAGGAGAGAGAGAGACAGCGTGAGCAGGGGAGGGTCAGAGAGAGAGGGAGATACAGACTCTGAAATAGGCTCCAGGCTCTGAGCTGGCAGTCAGCACAGAGCCCGACGTGGGGCTCGAACCCACGAACCGCGAGATCATGACCTAAGCGAAAGTCGGACGCTTAACCGACTAAGCCACCCAGGCGCCCCTGCGAATCCTATTTTTGATAAGGGTTTGGTAACCGGAATATATAAATGACTCATGTAATTCAACAACCACACCAAAACAAACAAACAAAGAACAACCCACCAACTCAATTAAAAATGGGCAAAGGAGGGGCGCCTGGGTGGCTCAGTCGGTTAAGTGTCCGACTTCGGCTCAGGTTATGATCTCACGGTTCGTGGGTTCGAGCCCCATGTCGGGCTCTGTGCTGACAGCTAGCTCAGAGCCTGGAGCCTGTTTCAGATTGTGTCTCCCTCTCTCTCTGACCCTCTCCTGCTCACGGTGTCTCTCTCTCTCTCTCTCAGAAATAAATAAAATACTAAAAAATTAAAAAAATAAAATAAAAATGAGCAAAGGACTTGAATTTTGTCCCCCAAAAATATATAAATAGCCAACAAGCACATGAAAAGACTTCACTGATCATTAAGGAACATGATTGGCTATTAAGGAAATGAACATTAAAACACTTCACACCCTCTAGGATGTCCTTCATTCCAAAACCAGAAATAAGCGTTGGCACAGATGTGGAGAAATTAGCCCTTATACACTGCTAGTAGGAATGTAAAATAGTACAATCACTTTTCTGGTAGTTTCTCACAAGGTTAAACACAGAGTTGCTATACGACTGAGCAATTCTACTCTCAGGTACATACCCAAGAGAAATAGAAACATATGTCCACACAAAAACTTGTGCACAAATGTCCACAGTAGCATGAGCAATAATACACAGAAAGGAGAAACATTCCAATATCCATCAACTTATGAATAAGTAAATTGTAGTATCTCCATATAATAGAATATTATGCAGTAATAAAAAGGACCAGAGTATTGATACTCTGGTTATATGCTATAACATAAATGAGCCTGGAAAACATCGTGCTAAGTGAAAGAAACCAGACACAGAAAATCACGTATTGTACGATTCCATATATGTGAAATGTCCAAAATGGGAAAATCCATAGAGACAGAAAGAAGGTGTGTGGTTTCCAGGAGACGGGACTGGGAGTAATTTCTTCAGGGGAACGGGGTGGTTTTCTGGGATAATAATAATTTTTTAAAAAGGCTGGGAAACTAGAAGTAGTCATTGCACAACATTGTGAATTCACAAAATTCTATTGAACTCTATACTTTAAAATGGTTAACTGTCAGGTGCCTGGCTGGCTCAATTGGTGGAGCATGTAGCCCTTGAATCTCAGGGTTGTGAGTTCGAGCCCCACATTGGGTATAGAGATTCCTTTTAAAAATTTAAAATCTTGGGGCATCTGGGTGGATGAGTAGGTTCAGTGTTGAACTTCGGCTCAGGTCATGATCTTGCAGTTCCTGAGTTTGAACCTGTGTCGGGCTCTGTGCTGGCAGCTCAGAGCCTGGAGCCTGATTCACATTCTGCCTCCGCCTCTCTCTGCCCTTCCCCTGCTCGCACTCTGTCTGTCTCTTTCTCTCTCAAAAATAAATAAACATTAAAAAATAGTAAAATAAAATAAACTAGTGCTTTCTCAAATGTATAAGATAATTAAAATACATAAAAAAATTAAAATATTAGGAGCGCCTGGGTGGCTCAGTCAGCCAGTTAAGCATCTGACTTCAGCTCAGGTCATGATCTTGTGGTTGGTGGGTTTGAGCCCTGCGTCGGGCTCTATTCTGACAGCTCAGAGCCTGGAACCTGCTTCAGATTCTGTGTCTCCCTCTCTTTCTGCTGCTCCCTCTCTCTCTCTCTCTCTCTCTCAATTTCTCTCTCTCTTCCTCTCTCAAAAACAAACATTAAAAAATGTTTAATTTAAAAATTACAATCTTTTAAAAAATAAAAAAGTTATATGGTTAACTGTATGTTATGTAAATTTCAACCTCATTTTTAAAAATAAATAAACTTTGGGGCACCTGGGTGGGTCAGTGGGTTAAGCATCCAACTTTGGCTCAGGTTATGATATCACAGTTCATGGGTTCGAGCCCTGTGTCGGGCTCTGTGCTGACAGCTAGCTCAGAGCCTGGAGCCTGCTTCCGATTCTGTGTCTCCTTCTCCTTCTCTCTCTGCCCCTCCCTCACTCATGCTCTCTCTCTCTTTCTTTGTCTCTCTCTCTCTCTCAAAAATAAATAAATGTATAAATAAATAAATATAAATAAACTTTGATTTTACAAAGTGAATGAAAAAATGAAATGCATAAACATCACCTCCAGTGTCCTGGGGGCGCTGACAGGGCTTGTTGGGTGCGAAGCATACCCACCCATCACCTCCTTTTGCGTCACCACAGCCCCCGGGAGGTGGCCATTCTCCGGGGCTCAGAGAGGGAAGTGACTGAGCCAGGCTCACACAGGCTGCCAAGGGACAGTGCCTTGGTTTCTCGGACCTCCCGACCCCCAGACTCTTGCAGTCACAGTCGCCCCTTGGGATTCTCGCCTGGCCTCCCTGGGTGGGAGCTGGTGAGTTCAGGGGCCAGGAACGTTTCTGCAGCCGCGAAGCAGGAGTTGGTGACTGAGGAGCTTGGAATGTGACTGCCTCTGAAAGGGCCTCCTTGTGGCTCCACCAACGGTTAGAGCAGGAAGGGACTTTTGGAACCATGTAATCACACACACACACACACACACACACGCACGCACTCATTTAAGACCTGAGCCCCTGCTCAGTCACTGTCCCAGGATGCTGGGAGACTGGGACAGGTGGTGTTTCTGGATCAGGCAGATGTATGCAGTCAAGGCTGACCTGTGTCATCCTCAAATGTGCCACCACCGGGCCGCCTTTGGCACCTTGACCCATCCAACGTGGGCTCAGCCAAAGAGTCTGAGTGTCAGTTAGTGCCTGTGGGCTGCGTGATTGCCTTAGCATGTGATCAGAACGCCAAGGGCTCCCACCTCCGGAGCTTTTTATCAACATGTGTATTCATTTTCTCAACTGGTCCCGTTTGTACTATATGCTGTGCTACACGTGTGACGTTATTTCATTTCTATTCTCTGACAACCCTGAGATGTAATTACCATTACCTTTCTGTTTTACAGACGAGGACACAGAGATCCTGAGATTGTGTGCCTCACCTAGGCTGGCGAGCAGCCTCCCCAGAATTCCAGAATTCCAACTCCAGAACCCAGAGTTGTCTGATTCCAGCATGCATGTTCTTTTCCATGGATCGCACTGCCTCCAAAACCTCTCTCTCTCTCTCCCTCTTCCTCAACACCCCCCCCCCCCCCCCCCCCCCCCACATC
>NW_027529432.1:2835991-2837213 GCF_008692635.1 Crocuta crocuta | reverse complement strand
CATACATCTAATATTTCTAATTCTGGTGAGCTGATGTTGGTTTCTTTTCTTTTTAAAGAAAGACAAGCATTGAGTAGAACAAGGGCAAGGGAGAGGCATCGGGCTGAGTGCGCAGCACTTTATAGCTTACAAAGCACTTTCCCACTTATGATCTCATTTGATCCTACAGAAACCCCATGATGTCAGCACAAGGCTCACTTATTCCCACTGGGACTGGGACTCGCAGGGAAGTGACCCACCCAGGATCACAGAGAAAAAAAAATGGTAGCTCTGGCAGTGGGAGCCCAGGGCCAAGCTGGCCTTCTGTCTCTGAGTCCCGCTTCAACATCTGTTAGCCTCAGTTTTCCCACATGTAAAATGGGGATGATTATGGTACCTACTCCCCCAGGGTTGCTGGCCTTTGGTTGTTGAAATCTGGCCCTGGTCTCACATTCACACAGACCTTGGACATAATCTCCAAATAAAATAAGGCTGGTGACCACACAGTCCCCAAGGAGCAGGGATAGTATTGAAAGAAGATGGCAGGGGCGCCTGGATGGCTCAGTCGGTTGAGCATCCAACTCTTGATTTCAGCTCCAGTCGAGCGCCACGTCCCCTGCTTGGGGTTCTCTCTCTCCCTCTCTCTCTCTGCCCCTTCCCAGCTCACGCTTGTTCTCTCTCTCAAAATAAATAAACAATAAATAAATAAATAAATAAATAAATAAATAAATACATAGAAGGTGCCTGGGGTGGCTCAGTCCGTTAAGGCTCCAACTTCGGCTCAGGTCATAATCTCACAGCTGCTGAGTTCCAGCCACGAATCAGGCTCTGAGCCTGCTTGGGATTCTGTGTCTCCTCCTCTCTCTGCCCCTGGGCCACTCACACTCTGTCTCTGTCTCTGTCTCTCTAAATAAATAAATACATACATAAACAAACATTTAAATTAAAAAAGAAAAAGAAGATGGCATTTATCAGACCACTGGATAACTGGGTCCCCCTTCAAGCCCTCACTGTTTATAGAGGCTCTGAATTAAAACTTGCTCTAACTTCTGGAATTATCCTACGAGTAGCACAGTTATATTGCATTGTTTTTGTGGGTAGTTCAAACTATTATCTTGCTCATTGTAAGCATTTAAAATACACCACTCTCGGGGCGCCTGGGTGGCTTAGTCGGTTAAGCGTCCGACTTTCACTTAGGTCATGATCTCGCGGTTCGTGGGTTCGAGCCCCGCGTCGGGCTCTG
>NW_027529432.1:2835559-2835877 GCF_008692635.1 Crocuta crocuta | reverse complement strand
CTGTGAAGCCCTGGATGGCCGTAGCACGGTTCCTAGCACGGAATAAGCACCCCCTAAATAAAATAGTAACAACAGCAATCGCGTTTATAACCCACTTTACTGTTTCCAGACCCCTTTCTCATTCTTCATCCCCACCTCCCACGCGCTGCAAGGCAGCTAGGTGATCATGTCGTCCCATCTGACGGATGCAAAAACGGAGGCCAGACCAGGCGGCGAGGGGGCTTCGCGGGCCGGGGAGTGGGGCCGCGGGCCCCCGTCTGCGCTCCCGGGCGGGGCGGGGCGGGGGGGCCCGCCGCGGGCAGGGGCGGCGGGCCGCGG
>NW_027529432.1:2826953-2834521 GCF_008692635.1 Crocuta crocuta | reverse complement strand
TCCCAAGACCTTTTCATTCATAGAAGAAAAGACTCCGCGAGGAGCAAGTGAGTCAGAACCGAAGCCGCCGACGCGGACGGACCCCACAGAGCAGCCAGCCAGGGCATGTTCCGAGACTTTGGGGAGCCCGGACCGAGCTCCGGGGCGGGCGGTGCGTACGGCGGCCCGGCGCAGCCCCCCGCTTCAGGCCAGCAGGTGAGAGGGACCCGACGCTCGGGGTTCGCGGGTGGACGGCGCCTGGGCCGCTGCGATGGGCTCCTGCACGCTCGGGGACTGGGACCGGGACCGGGAGCAGGGACCGGAGCTGGGGCCGTGGCTGCGGCCGCGGATGCTGCGCTTTCTCCGCGGTCTGGAGGCCCCTTTCCCCCGCAGCCCAGGGGAACGCGCGCGGCGGGCGCGACAAAGATCTGCGAACGCCCCCTGTGTCGCTCACCCCTTTTCCTCCGCTGTCTGCTGTCTGTCCCTCCGTGTCTGTTACCTTCTATCTTTCCTCCCGTCCACGCTTAATGTTTCTCTGCTGTCTGCGCCAGAAGGGCGCCCCTCAGTCCGGGATTAGTCCCACCTCGGACTGGATCAGAGGGGCCGATCCATCTCGCACTAAATTCCTGGGATCCGGAGTCTGGGCTGAGGCCGAGATGTCCCCACACAGGAGGGAGGCGGGATCCATCGGCAGGCCAGCTCCGACAGACGGAATCCTCAGCACTGTCTGCGACCGCCTGTGTGTCTGTCGGTTCGTCCGTCCCTCTCTACCCCGTCGCCAAGTCCCTATCCCCTTCTTGGCGCAGTGGAGCCTGGTGGGCTCCGGGAGAGTGGTTCTTGACCCCTTTACAAGCTGGAGCCGATGGAGACTGCGAGACGCCCGGACGTGCGCGGGGTCATACAGCGGACAGCTCGCGCGCCCCCGACTCCCGGCACCCAGCGGCGCCCGCTGCGGGCTGGGGGGACATGGGTGGCTGCAGGTGCCCATTTCCTGTCGGCGGGCAGCGCGCACGTGTCGCTCGGCGTCCGTTCCGCCGAGTCACAGCGGCCGAGTCACGGTGGCTGACTCACCCGGGGCGCCCCTCCCTTCCTGGCCCGCAGCGGCCCCGGCCCGGACAACCTCGGGCGCGGGAGACGCCGCCGGCGGTACCTCGGTCCCGGAACTGGGGTCACTGGGCCACCGGGCCCGCAGCGCTGGGCCGGGGACACCGCTGTCTGGACTTGCCTGGGCTTGTGGCGCGCTTCCCGGAGGACTGGGCGCCCACGCCCAGGGCCCAGCCCCAGGGCTTGAACCCAGACTCTTCCCGGAACACCGAACCCCCATCTCAACCCCTTTCTCAGATTTCTGGCTGAAAGAAAATCTTGGCAGCTAACAGAGGGAGCACGTACAGTGCAGCCTGGACGGCCGCTTCTACCTCATTTACCTATTTCACAGAATCTAAGAATTCATTGGTTTAAAAGCCCATCATTATTTTGTGCCACTAAATTTTTTCTGAAGTTGCCAATCCAACTCTGATTTCAGAGCCACTAAGGGGCATTTCTTAGCATCAGTGAGATGCCATAATCCTCACCTCGAACAATATTTAAAAACTAGGAAAGTGATGCACGTTGAAGTTAAATAACTTGCGCGGAGTCATGGCCAGTACGTGGCTGAGCTAACAGCTAACTGGGCCAGCGTAAACCCAAGGTAGCGGTTCTTGCCCACCGCAGCCCCTGTGCATTGGGCGCCTGCCGCTCACCAGGCTCTGTCACACACACTCTTTTTCACCTGATTCTCACAGACACCCTTGGAGATAGGAGCTGGAATTATCCCCTTTGTGCAGATGAGACCCAGGCAGAGTACGGGAGTAGTTACGAGCCCTGGGCCCAAACTCCACTTCCTACTTACTGGCTGTGTGTCTATACACTACTGTTTTCCTGTCTGAAAATGAAGACACTGTTGTGCAAATTATGAGTCAGTATTTGTAAAGTGGTTGGGACAGTGCCTGGAATTCATACTTTATTGTAAGCATTAGTTCTGATGGGGAAACGAAGGCACAGCAAGGTTATGAGACCTGCCCAAAGTCACACAGCTCACGAGCAGGGATTTGTCACCAAGTTAGTCCCTCTGACTGCCAAGTTGTGCTCTTTCTGGGCTCTCCGAACCAGCAGCTGCATTGAGGGTAGATGGCAGTGTGGCTTCTGTCCAGTGGAAGCCCCTCGATCCACAGAGACCTTATCCGTGGCCCCTCATTTCTTATCCCTCAGAAGTTCCACCTCATACCAAGCATCAACGCTGTGAGTGGCAGCCAGGAGCTGCAGTGGATGGTACAGCCTCACTTTCTGGGACCCAGCAGCAGCTACCCCAGGCCTCTGGCCTACCCCCAGTACAGCCCCCCCCAGCCCCGGCCGGGAGTCATCAGGGCCCTAGGGCCACCTCCAGGGGTACGTCGCCGGCCCTGCGAACAGGTAAGTAGCAGAGGCACTGCGCTCGTTCTGATGCTTACAGGGGGCTGAAGTGCAGAGGACAAGTTCTTCCTTAAAAGAACACAGGCTTAGGAAGGGGTGATCCAGCAGAGGGCAAAGAGGTCACCGCTAGATCGGGGAAAGCTTTCTGGAACTGGATGTCTGTTAGGGTAGAAGGATGGGTTGAATTTGCAAGGATAGAGATGAAGAGGAAGAGAGGAAGGCAGGAACATGAAGAGAGGCGGAGGTGAGAATGTGTGAGGCGTACAGGTGGAAAGGTGTGTGGACAGTAGAGGGGCTCCACCTTCTGACATATGTGGAGAGGCTGAGCTAATGTGTCAATGTGGCTGGGGAGAGAATGGAAAGAGAGGGTTCCCTACAGCTCCTCTCTGGGTTTAAGTTTCCCTATCCTATTAATCCTTACAAAAAGCCTCTGGGGAATGCATTTTGGTTTTCTCCATTTTATAGCTGGGGAAATGAAGGCACACAGAGGTAGTCACTTGCCCCAAATCCCACAAGTGAGAAATGAGACAGGTCTTTTCAATTCTTGAGTCAGATCCTAACCATCAAGCCACACTGTCTCATCCAGAGCTAACAGAGTCTCAAAGCAGAGTGAGCTGGGAACTCTCAGCTCTCCAACCAGGGTTCCTGCCTTTATGCTGCTAAGAAAGTCTGTATCAGGGGCGCCTGGGTGGCTCAGCCGATTAAGCCTCCGACTTCGGCTCAGGTCATGATCTCACGGTTCGTGGGTTCGAGCCCTGTGTTGGGCTCTGTGCTGACTGCCAGCTCAGAGCCTGGAGCCTGTTTCGGATTCTGTATCTCCCTCTCTCTCTGACCCATCCCTGCTCATGCTGTGTCTCTCTCTCTCTCTCAGAAATAAATAAAACATTAAAAAAAGTCTTTATCAAAATAAATAAGAGCTAGAGGGTTTGTTTATTTATTTATTTTTATTTATTATTTTTGGAGAGTGAGTAGAGTAAGGAGCAGAGAGAGGGGTGAGGCTCCGTGCTGACAGCACAGAGCCCAATGCAGGGCTTAAACTCACGAACCGTGAGATCATGACCTGGGCCAAAGCTGGATGCTTAACTCAATGAGTCATCCAAGCGCCCCCAGAGAAAGAGGGTCTTTTAAGGGAGTGGCTTCTCTTTCCTCTCCCTGGGGCATTTTGGCATGTGAGACTGTAGTGGAGTGAGTCTCGTACATTAAAGAGCTTGCCCTGGCAGCAGGCTAGAAGATGAGAGAGGTCAGGATCTTGGGAAAGATGTGCAATTAGACAGGGGTGGCTTTCCCAGAAACAGCCTGGTTGCCCTTTGTGACCAACTGGAGAAGACCATGCTGTGAGCCCCAGAGGTAGGCTGCTGGACTTCCCTCCTTCAGCCCTGTCCTAGGTGGGTACTCCTAGACTGGGGCCGTGAGCTCCCCTTTTGGGGGAGGTGGTCTCCATCAGTGGGCCTCTCCATGTTGACTAAAGTGAGTGGATTTTAATTTCTGCTCTGGGACCATAAACGGCTTATTCATCCTCTCCGGGCTTTAGTTCCTTACACGGAAAATTGGGTTAAGAATCTGTGTAAAGCTCTTAGCTTGCATGGAAGAGGCTCCCAATAAATAACAATTTACTCAGCTGCAACACTCATTAGTCCCTCCTACTGCTTACAGCCCCTGGGGAAGGGAACCCTTGGTTATCAAGAGACTGAAAAGGATGAGGGTCATTCGAAAAAGAGCGGCTGGATCCCAGGAGCTCAGAGAAAGAAAAGCCACTTCTGGCTAGGGAATGAGAGAAGGCTTCCTGGAGGCGGGGGTATCTCAGTGGAGTCCTGAGAGATGGAGTGAGTGAGTGAGTGTGCGCGCGCGCGCGCACGTCGGGGGAGAATTCTGAGAGCCAAAAGCTGGGTGTGAGGAGGAAGTGTGATTAATTCAGTCTTACTAAAGCGTGAATGCGGGGAACCAGTCGCGGCGCAGTGGTCCCTGAAGCGCAGGCTGGGGGTGCCCCGCGCTGCTATGTCCTCCCGCTAGGGTCCCAGCACTGGGCCACCTCACGAGGCCAAGTGCCGGGCAAAGCAGTGGCCCAGGGTCTACCTCGCTGATCTGACCCTTCTATCCCACCCCCAGATTAGCCCGGAGGAGGAGGAGCGCCGTCGAGTGAGGCGCGAGAGGAACAAGCTGGCCGCGGCCAAGTGCAGGAACCGGAGGAAGGAACTGACCGACTTCCTGCAGGCGGTGAGCCCTGGCTGGTGCGGAGGGTGGCCAGGCCCGGGCCCACCGAACCTCCGAGGGGCGCGGCTCCCCGGAGCCTGCCGGGCCCCAGGGGCGCCGGTATATGAAGTCCCCTCCCCCCAGCACCCCGTCGGAGGTGCAGTCCTTCGGGAAAAAAAACAATGAGGAAAAAGCGATTAAAAAGTAGCTACAGCCCTTCTCACTCCAGCAGAGCGTCAGAGCTAAGGGTTCGGCCTTCGAGCTCCTAAAATGCTCCCCGGCCTGCTGGGAGTCGTGCCGGTTTTCTACCAAGGGCTCATGGGAGTTGTAGTCCAGACTCGCTGGGGACCCACCCCTGTTACGCCCCAATTACCACCACCTCCCGGAGGCTACGCGATATTCCGCCTTCCTCTTAGAACTCCTCTCCCAACCCTTTGCAGGAGACTGACAAACTGGAGGACGAGAAATCTGGTCTGCAGCGAGAGATTGAGGAGCTGCAGAAGCAGAAGGAGCGTCTGGAGCTGGTGCTTGAAGCCCACCGTCCCATCTGCAAAATCCCGGAGGGGGCCACGGAGAGGGACACTGGCGACACAGGCGGCACCAGCGGCACCGGCAGCCCACCGGCCCCCTCCCGCCCTGTACCATGTATCTCTCTTTCCTCGGGGCCTGTGCTTGAACCTGAAGCATTGCACACCCCCACGCTCATGACCACACCCTCCCTGACTCCTTTCACCCCCAGCCCGGTCTTCACTTATCCCAGCACCCCTGAACCCTGTGCCTCAGCCCATCGCAGGAGTAGCAGCAGCAGTGGGGACCCATCCTCTGACCCTCTGGGCTCTCCCACCCTCCTTGCCTTATGAGACAAACTAGCGCCCCCTACCCACGGGTGCCGCCCTGGCCAATGTCTTCCCACCCACTGGTCCAGCTGGTCTGGACCGTATCCCGTGCCCAACCCCAGCAGTTTCTTCTCCATCCCTCCAGAAGAAACTGAGCATATTTTGCTTCCTAGTAGAGCCAGCTTGGGGCACCAAAGCTGCCCACTGTTTTTCCAGAGCTGGCTTCTCTAGCCGTTTGCACTAAATCAGAGACAAAAGATTTCCTATCTGTTCGAGAGAACTCCTGGGACCCCAAAGGACTTTGTAACTCCCCAGAGGTCCTCTAGAGCCCTAACTCCCTCCAGACCAGGCCTATAGTCTTCATCACCGTCTTCTGTGATCCACCCAATCCTACTCTGACAGGTGATACTCTACCAGCCTAGAACACTAACTCCCTAGCTCCACACTGCCGGCAGCACCAAGTAGTTGAACCAGGGCATTCTGCTGGCCCCTCCTGAATGGCAGGAGGGTGTCAGAGGCTTCTGTGATGAGCTGACCTGCAGCCCCCAGCTCTGAGAAGACTTTAGCTCCGGGGAATCCAAGCCTCCACAACGAAGGCAGCTGCTATTTATTTTCCTACAGAGAGTATTTTTATACGAACCTGCCAAACATGGAATAAAAGGCTCGAAGCTCTGGCCTGGTCTCATTGAACCCAGAGGCTAAAGGGAGAATATTTGAAATCGGAAGCCCTAGGCTCCTGTCCCAGCTCCACGGACTTACTGCATGACTTCCGACAAAGTATTTGATATTTCTAGACCTCAACGGTCTTATCTGACAAATGAGGTTACATCTGTTCTGCCTCATCTCCAGAACTGAGAGCAGGAATAGAGAGTGCTGTTGGGTGCCAGCCAAAAGGATTATCGTCTTCCTCCGGATGCGGGCCCACAGCGCTCCTGCGTGTGCCACAGGAGGGCGCTCTTATGCCCCTTCCAGACTCAGGGGAGGTCGCTCAATGGGTTCTAGGCCCCCAACACCTGCTTCCTGCCCCATTGTCTTGAACAGGAAGGAGCCGGGAAGGGAGCTGGAGCCACTTCAGGGGCGAGATCACGGTCTGTTCCGAGACCTGACGGGGGGTTGGGGGTGGGGGGGAGCCAGTGGCTTACCACGGTCCCACATCCCGTCCCAGGCTTGAGGTAGCGAGGGTCGGCCACGTTAGTTCTGCAGCCCCTCCGGATGGGAATGGTACCCTGTCTCAACGTCCCCGCCCTCGTCCCCACCCCGGCGAGTCCCAAAGAGACGCTGCCCAGGCCACGGGCTCTGCTTCCGTTCCAGTTTATTAGCCCCCACCCCGTCCCCGGCAAGTCCCTCCGCTCCAGCATCCAGTCCCCCGGCTGCCACACCAGCGAGAGCAAGGGGCCCTCCTCAGTGCCAGAGTCTCCAAATCCGTGCCAGCGGCCCGTCGTGCGAGGGGGGACGGCATCCAGGTCCCGAGCTCCACCGCAGTCCCCGCGTTTGGGAAGCAATCTGGTCGGGCGTCGACGAGAAGGAAGCTGAGCCCTCAGTCATCTGGGGAGCAGGCCAGGGGCAACTGATCGGGACTCCCCACGCTGCCCGTGCTGGAGCTTCCATCGCCCAGGTCGCGGGGCCCGCAGGGGGGCAAGGCGAGCTCGGGTGTCGGCCCGGCGCTTGAGCCCCCCGCGCCGCCGGGGCCGCCCCGGGGGCCCCACTCCTCGCCCAGAGCCAGGCAGAGCTCCTTCAGCGCCAGGTTCTCCCGCAGCAGCTCCTCCTGGCGGCCCTCCAGCTCGGCCAGCTTCTGCCAACAACCGCCCAAGTCTTCGCGCACCGCTCGGGATGCTTGGGTCCCGAAGAGCTGCCACTGGCGCGCGGCGCGCCGCCCGCGCTGGCGCTCCGAGTCCAGGAAGCAGCAGAGGTCGCGCAGCTCGCGGTTCTCGGCCTGTAAGCGCCGGTTGAGCTGCTTGAGCTCGCGGATCTCGCCCAGGTGACCCTGCAGCTGCCGATTCACCTCCTGCATGAGGCGGCCGCGCTGCACCAGAGCCGCCAGGCGCGCCGCCTCCTCCCGTCGCAGGCGCCGCACCAGCTCCTCCTTGCCCAGCGCCGCCATCTCCTCGTCCGTCA
>NW_027529432.1:2819495-2826896 GCF_008692635.1 Crocuta crocuta | reverse complement strand
AGCTCCTCCAGGCCCCCCGCCTCGGCCTCCATGGCTGCTCAGGCCTCTGGAGCATCGCCTGCCCGCCGCCGCGGCCCAGGAGCCCCACGTCCAGCTCGGCGCGCTGGGGCTCGGGCTCCGGCTCCGCGGGCGGCAGGCTGTGGTCTTGTAGCGTGGGCTGCACCAGCCGCNCGCGTGACGTTAAGGAAAGACAGCCAATCCAGGAAGCCTCTCCGGAAAGAGGCGGGACTCGAGCTCAGAATACAGTGAAAGAGCGAGGGCGACCCTTCTAAGCCCACTCCGGACCCCGGAATGACTGGCCCTCGAGGACACTGGGTCCCAGCATCACCACCCTCCCCAACAGTTGACCCCAAACTCGACGCTTCGTACTTCCCACTTCCAAACCTCCTCAAGTCCTAGCCTAGGCCTCTCGGCTCCTTCTCAGGAACCGACTCCCGCGTGGGCCATCGACTCTCCTGCCCACCTCCTGACGGAACCCAGACAGATCTCGTTTCCATCTTTCCCGGCTTAGTTCACACTCGAGAGTCTTGGCTCACGGAACATCTTGCTCCCAGCTCTTGGGAACCAAATGTGCCTGGCCCACCATCATCAGCCTGGCCTCTCAGGGACAGGTTTCCTGCCCCCGGGGAAGGTGCGTACAGGGATTCATTTGTTCAATAAACTTCTATTGTGTGCAAAGACTGTGCAGAAATAAACTTGACTTAGATTCTGACCCTGTTCTCAAAGAGATTGTAATCTAGTAGAGGAGACCGGCTGTGATAAACAAGAAGCAGACAAGGAAGGGGCATGGTCTGAGAACCTCCACCCCCCCCCAAAGAAAAAGGTTTTCCCAAAGGGGTGGTAATCTGAGGGGCCCTGAAAGATGTATAGGCTTTTGCCAAATAGAGCTATTTCAGGGAGTGGGAAGAGCATGGTGAAGGATATTGAAGATATTGGGGACCAGCTGCTTTAGGAACTGACAGTAGCTCGATGTTTCGAAAGGTAGTTGTGTGGAGAAAGTGGTAAAGTGAGGGAGAGAAGCAACAAAGGTAGTTGGCTGAAGTGTTTCCACAGGCCAGTAAAGATTTTAGGCAGGAGATTAACATTTTAAAACATATATGCATGGGGGGGGCTCAGTCTGTTAAGCGTCTAACTCTTGATTTTGGCACAGGTCATGATCTCAAGGTCATGAGATTGACCCTTGCCTCAGGCTACAAACTGGGCAGGAAACCTGCTTCAGATTCTCTCTCTCAAGCTTCTCTCTCTCTTTCCCTCTGCCCCTCCCCCGCACACTCTCTCCCTCTCAAAAAAAAAGTAATTAATTAAAAGAATGTAATACGCACTAAAAAAAATTATTCAGGCTGCTCTGTGTGGGATGGACCCTGGGGAAAAGGTGTAGGCAGCGAGATTAGTAAGAACACTGTGTCAATGGGCAAGACGGGGCCACGCAGGACTGGGCTGGGACAGTGCCAGTGGGGGTGGAGAGGACAAAACATCCCAGAAATACTCAGGAGGCAAACCAGCAGAACTAAACGTGAGGAGAGAGGAGTCTGGGAGAAAGCTCAGGTTTTGCGGCATAAGAACGGGGTGAATGTTGGGACTGTCACTGTGACAGCAACACAGGCGACAAACAGATTGGAAAGAGGTCCGTCTGGCTTTTGAGGGGCCTATAGGGAGACAGCTTGGAAAGGCCTGCAGATGGACGGCCCTCCTGATGTGGACTTCCAGGCAGAGCTCTGAGCTGCAGAGTGAGAGAGGTCATCGGTGGAGGTGGGGGGAGGGGGGTGTCAAAACCAAAGGAAGAAATGCCCTATGGTCACAAGCGGTGCTCTTCCGCAGGCTGGCCCGAGGCACACCCAGTTAGGGCCCTCGGAAGTCAGGTCAGACATATTTTTTGCAGAGAAAAGATTTAGGAGAGAGACCTGTGAAACCACTACATTTAGGATACAGATCAAAGTAGAGACGCCCAGAAGAGGGCAGAGAAAGTGGGAGAAAAGCCTGGAGAAGTGAGGGAGGAGGTTAGAGGGGCAAGGGAGGCTGGCCGCTGGCTGGCCTCGACTCCCAACGTCTTCCTGCAAACTGGGCCAGGATTAGGAGTGGGGGTGAGGGCAGGGGGCGGGGACAAGGGACCTGNCCTCCCGCCGGGGCGCTGCCGCCGCGCCCGGGTCCGGGCGTCGCCATGACCAGCGAACTGGATATCTTCGTAGGGAACACGACCCTCATCGACGAGGACGTGTATCGCCTCTGGCTGGATGGTTACTCGGGTGTGTGGGGGGCCGTCTGTGGAGCGGTTCAGAAGAGGCGGTTGTTTGGGATGGGAGGGGGGCGGGGCCAGGACTCGGGCGTCCTCCGGGAAAGTGGGCGGAGGGAGTAAGGGTTGTGTAGGGGTCGGAGCTGGGGTCCCCTGAGGGCCCGTGGGTCGCGCCGAGCGGGTCCTAATGCTCCCCCCACTCCCCAGTGAGCGACGCGGTGTCCCTGCGGGTGCGCTCGGGAATCTTGGAGCAGACGGGCGCGACGGCAGCGGTGCTGCAGAGTGACACCATGGACCACTACCGAACTTTCCACATGCTCGAGCGCCTGCTGCACGCACCGCCCAAGCTGTTGCACCAGCTCATCTTCCAGATCCCGCCGTCCCGGCAGGCGCTGCTCATCGAGAGGTGGGGACGCCCCGACCCGTCTGGCCCATTTTGCAGGCCGACACTGAGGCCCGGGTGGGGACGGAACATACACAAGCTGTGAGAAAATTGAGAGCAGGACGGGCCAAACCTAGGCCCTGCCAGACCGCCTTTCCCCTCCTACATGGAAAGTCATCGGTGTCCTCTGCCTCCACGCAGGTACTATGCCTTTGACGAGGCCTTTGTCCGGGAGGTCCTGGGCAAGAAGCTGTCCAAAGGCACCAAGAAAGACCTGGATGACATCAGCACCAAAACAGGCATCACCCTCAAGAGCTGCCGGAGACAAGTGGGCACTGCACCCCCGCTCCCTAACACAACATCTCATGTCCAGTCTGCCCCTTCATTCCATCCCTTTGGTCAAGGCCCCACCTCCTTTCTCCTTCCCCACCTCTGGTGTGGCAGGGGCTTCGCATTCAGTGGCCCCTCCCATCGTTTTGCACCTTCCAAACCACGTCCTGCTCTCTGCGGGAGCTATTCTTTCGAAGCTTAGATCTGACCATAGCTTCCCCCTCCTGTATACTTTAATTGGCTCCTGCTCCATCCTGAATAGTGGCCACACTATTTGGCCTTGACCTTACTCGCCTGTGATCTGGTCCCTGCCAACCTTTCTTGGCTTACATATTTCCAGCCCCCTGGCTTTCTTGCTCATGCTCCTCCTACCCGGAGGCTACTATTCTTGGCTCTGAGGTACAAAGCAGGGGATTAGATGGCACCTTCTCCACCTTCTCTCTCTGAAGGTACAGGGAGAAGTAACCCTTCTTCTGAGCCTTTAGTATCTTTTCCCTGCGTCTCTTGTTCCCTCCATCTGTACAGCTTAGCATTTGTTCATTTTTTTTTACTTCCTGGATCCTAGCCGAGAGGGTCAGTTCCAGGACAAGCTCCTGAAGACCTGGAGAGCATGATGCTAAAATAGGGGGAATTCAGAGGTAGGAGTGAGCAAACATTTATCCAAGGCAACATGGTTGAGTGGATAACAGGTATTAACAATTAATAGTTCATTGAAGAGTACCACTTGGTACATTAGAATATGTTGACTGGATACAGACGGACAGGCGAGGGAGGGATGTTCGATCAGTTTATTGGGTGACAACCATTGACAAGTCCTCCCTCCTCCCCTAACTTCCCCACAGTTTGACAACTTTAAGCGAGTCTTCAAGGTGGTGGAGGAAATGCGGGGCTCCCTGGTGGATAACATTCAGCAACACTTTCTCCTTTCCGACCGGTTAGCCAGGTGAGGGGCCTGGCAAGGAGCCCGCCATCTCCCCTTCCTGCACGGTCCTTCCTTGGGCCATGAGGCAGGGCTGCTTTCCCCACCCCAGCTCACTTGACCTTCTGGCTGTATTGGGGGATGGTTATCCTACCTTTAGGCTGTCCTTTGGATCACATTGGCCTGGCCTCAAATCCCAGCCTGGCCACTCACCGGTGGGGTTGTTGCAAGATGCCTCAGAGGTGCCCAGTGACTGTAACTTTTCCTTGTGGTCTCCCTCTGTATCCCTTAGGAGACCTGGGCTGACACTTTCTCTTAGGCAGGTGAGGGGGCCCAGGGAGAAGTGACTCGAAACATGTCACATAGTGAGCTGGGGCAGAGACAGGCCAAAACTCAAATGCCCAGCCAGTGCTTCGGGTGGGAGTTCCTCGCCAAAAAGGAATTTAATTTCAAAGCCCGACAGGCCCCCTCTCCCCTCCCTGCAGGGACTATGCAGCCATTGTCTTCTTTGCCAACAACCGCTTTGAGACAGGGAAGAAAAAACTGCAGTATCTGAGCCTTGGGGACTTTGCCTTCTGTGCTGAGCTCATGATCCAGAACTGGACCCTCGGAGCCGTCGGTGAGGCCCCCACTGACCCAGGTGCTCGGATACCTCCCTACCTCCTCCGGGCCTGGTTCGCCACCAGCGGTCTCTCCTGCAGGCCCCAGTTCCCAGCGTCCTTTCNNNNCAACCACCTCTGGACCTAGTCCAGCACACCTTGTCTGCAGACAAAGGGCCCGCTGTGGCCTGGGGCAAATCACTCCCCCTTTCTGACACTCCCTCTTCTGTCTCATGGGGTTTGCTGAGGTGGTGGGTGTGGAAGGCTCGGGATGTCCCTGAAGGGGTTTTTACCCCTCCCAACTCTCTTATGGGCTCTCCTCCAGACTCCCAGGTGGATGACATGGATGTGGATTTAGACAAGGAGTTTCTCCAAGACTTGAAGGAGCTCAAGATGCTTGTGGCTGACAAAGACCTTCTGGACCTGCATAAGAGGTGACCCTGGGGAGTCCCTGGGGTGGGGAGTCCCCGGGGTGGGGCCCAGGCGGCTCTGGGCTTACCCTGTCTCCCTCCAGCCTGGTGTGTACTGCCCTCCGGGGAAAGCTTGGTGTCTTCTCTGAGATGGAAGCCAACTTCAAGGTCTGTGGCCCAATCCAGCCTCTGTCCCTTGAGCATCGTCAGCCTCAATGCATTGTCCCCACTGGGCAACTCTGCTCATGCCGGACATTGACCGGCAGGTAGTCGGCCACCCCTTCTACTCCCTGGGGAGGGGAAAGTCAGCCCCTAGACATCGGGGAGTTGTTTGGTTGAGGGAGGTGGATGGATCTGGGGAGGACCCTACCCCCTCCTCCAGCCTCCGGGACCGAAGGCGGAACTCCCGGGCTCCTTGCTCCACAGAACCTGTCCCGGGGGCTGGTGAACGTGGCCGCCAAGCTGACCCACAATAAGGATGTCAGAGACCTGTTCGTGGACCTCGTGGAGAAGGTGAGCTGCCCAGCTTTGCTGCCCTCTGATCCCCAGCGTGGCCTGTCCGTGGGCTGTACCAACACTAGCTGTTCCCTCGGGCCCACAGTTCGTGGAACCCTGCCGCTCTGACCACTGGCCACTGAACGACGTGCGGCTCTTCCTGAATCAGTATTCGGCATCCGTCCACTCCCTGGATGGTTTCCGGTGAGAGACCCCAGGCCTCCTTTCCAGTTTGGCCTTGCTGTAGCCAGCCTTCTGCCAGGGCCCAGCCCTCCTGCACATTCAGGGTTCTCTGTTCTGTCCTTGGGCGGGGTGGAAGTCACTCTGTGGGCTCCACCTCTTAAACACTATGACCTGACCTCGGGTAGGTTCCTTAACCTCTCCATGTCTCCGTTTCCCCCATAGAACCCGGAGGTAACGATGATAATGATCCTGAGAATATTGTGAGGAGTGAAGGGACAGGAGAACAGGAAGCTCTTAGAGCAGTTCTCCGAAGCAGTAGGGGTTCAGTACCTGTTACTGTTATCGTTACAGGCACCAGGCCCTCTGGGACCGCTACATGGGCACCCTCCGGGGCTGCCTCCTGCGCCTCTATCACGACTGAGGTCCCCTCCCTCCGCCCTGCCCACCGTGACAATAAAGTTGCCATGACTTCGGAAGAGCCCGTGTGTGGGAGTGTGCGTAGGTGTGCACGCATCTGTCTCTAAGGGTCACGGTGAACGCGTATACGAATGTGTGTGTATGTGGGCCCTGCAGAGACTAGAGTGTGTCAGAGGATGGCGTCGGTGCCCCCCCTCCCCCCCGGTTCCGCACCCCAGCTGAGTTCACTTGGAAACCAGGGAGCTTGTCGTGGTTTATTCAAGCTGTGGCAAGATGAGGAGGACAGGCAAAAGCCTTGGGTGGGCCCAGCAAGGAGACGGCTGGCACAGCGGGAGAGAGCTGAGGGCCGTGGCGCAGGCTCAGGGAGGGCAGGACACGCGGCGCTTCTTCACCGGCCGGTCCACTCGGGCAGTGAGTGGGTACTTGGTGATGCCGCAGGTATTATTCCCTCGGTACAGCCGGAAGTAGCCCTAGGAGGTTAAGGGGACATCAGGGCCCGAAGGTAGGGAGAGGCCTGCCCTGGCCTGTCCCCCGAGTAGGTCACCTTCTCACCTTCTCACCCCATTCGGCGCCCCAGGAATTCTTTAGGATCCAGAACGGGATTGAGCGGCGAGGATAAGGTTGGGACGCGGTCGCCCCTGCCCGCCTGTCCACCTCTGCCTCCGTCTTCCCAAAGCCCACAAGCAGGACACAGTGGTCCACAAGCAAGGGGTCACAGGAGGTGGGCGTGGCCTTGATCACACCCTTCTTGTATTGCTGCGGCACACAGAGGGGCAGAGTCTGAGGCCACCTCCCCTAGATGCCTCTCCCCCGCCCCACCCACCCCTTCCAGACCCTGTCCNCAGATCCTGTCCCACCTTCAGGAGCTTCATATTGATGGTCACGGTGATGGGGCCTTCGGTGGCTAGGTGCCAGGCGATTTCTGGGGGTGGAAGGTGCCATTGGGCCTCACTTGCTCTGTGCCCTTTGTTCTTGGCACACCCCCACCCTTCACCTCTCTGTCCCTCCATCTCTGTCTGTCACCCAGTCTGTTTGTCTCCATCCTGGTCTGCCTGTCCCGGTCATTCTCCCCCTCCCCCACCCCCCATGCCTGCCCTTGTCTCCCCCTCTGCCCGCACTCTGCTCGTTGTCCTGCAGCATGATGAAATCCTGGATCCAAGCCGCCCTCTTATGCTTCTTGGCCAGGCACCGGTGGGGTTTGGCCTTCCCCTGGAATGGGTAGTCCTTCTCGCTGGCCAGCCCACCTGGAGATAAGCAGGGCCGGGGAGGAGGCTCAGCTCCTGAATGTCCCCCTCCCCGCCCCCCACAGCTGCCCAGAGAGGCAGGGCACTCACTGTTGTTGAGGACAGTCATGAACGCGTCCCAGACGAAGCCGCCCCTGCAGCCGTCTCCGCAGCGGCCACAGTCGAGCAGCTCTGGTGCAAGAAGGGACAATG
>NW_027529432.1:2813765-2819374 GCF_008692635.1 Crocuta crocuta | reverse complement strand
GGCTGGACTAGGCCGTGCTGGGGCAGATACCTGCTTCTTGACAGATGAGATGACTCCATCCAAATTCCGCCAGTCACAGGTTGGGGGCACGGACTCCTCCCACTCCTCAGACCCTACCTCTCTGCCCACATTGGGAGCCTCTCCATCCATCCTCCGATGCCCATAGAGCAGGCCAAACTCCTCCTCTGTGGGATAGGCAGGGCCACCAGGGTCACCATTTTGACCCCTTCTCGCCCACAGTCTGCCTCACACACTCCAACCATCCACATTCTCGGTTATTTGAGTCCCCATAACCCCCTAGGAGGCAGGCAGGGGTGTCGGGGCCCAGAGAGAAGCCAGGTTTCTTCCTAGGATGCACCCCAACACACACACTTGCCGCCTCACCCCTGAACCGGACTGGGGCCCAGACCTGCCCGTGCTGTCTGTGATTTGGGCCACACAACTCTGGTCCCCGGGGTCCCTCTCTGGGAAAAGAAAGCTGAAAGTCTCCCCTGTCCATCTGCCAGTATCCCCAGGGAAGTCACTGCCTCCCCACATCCCACCTCAGGTCCGGGAAGTGTCCATTACCTGTGAGGTCACTGAATGGAGTCACCCCAAACTCGGCCGTGCCTAAGTCTTCCTCCTCCAGCTGCTGGGCCTGGGCCAGGTTGCGAGCAAAGATGTCCAGGCGACGTGCATACTCTGGCCGGAAAGGGGGTTGTCCTAGGCTGCCTCCCAGCCCCCGTGGGCAGGAAGTGGCTGCTGGCCAGCCATCCTACCTCCCACGCTCACCCAGGTGAGCATTCGCTCCTCTCTTGTGGCCCCTGCAGGCCCCACTGCAGACCTGTGGGCCAAGGAAGTGGCTTCCTGGCCTATCTTTCCCCCCACCCCACCCCGAGGCAGCAAGGAGGGACATCTCTGCCTACCCACGGAGAAGATAAGTAAAGGGTCTGAAGGCAAAGTGACTCAGAAAGGAAAGGTGGGTGATCAAAGACTGGCTTCCTGCCAGGTTACATTCTGCCACCTCCAATTCACACCCCTGATTGCAGGTTTGGGAGCTGAAACATGATGAAGGTGGGGGAGGAGGGGGGGTACAGGCCCATGGCATGGGCAGCTTGGCCTGAAAGGTGTCCCCAGACCACCCCCCGCCCCCCAGTGGAAGATGAGACCCAGAGAGAGAGCAGGAGCAGGGCTGTGGCCTCCTGGGGTGGAGAGTTTCCAGCTTGGTGTTTCTGAGTGAACTCATGATGGCACAGCCCGCTGCCTGGAGGCACGGGAAAAGTGGCTCTGGAGGCAAGGGGGTCCTCTCCGCCTGGGGCAGACCCCCGACAGCTGCCACCTGCCCTCCAAGTTCATAGCAAAGAACGATCCCGTCCCCACGTGTACATTTAGGAAACCAGGGAGCACAATCTCCAGCCCTGCCGCTGTCATGCTTAGTGCCTTTGGCCAAGCCTGTTCCCCACCCGAGTTCTGATTTTCTCATCTATTAAATGGGAGAAAGGGGGTTGGACTGGAGCTGTACATGCCCCCTGATACCTTCTGGGTTTGAGTAACTCCGGTTGTACTGGATCTGGAACAAGGTGAAGACCTGTTTCAGCTCCAGCGGCTGGGGTCCTGGGTCCTGGCAGGGAACCAAGGGGGCCGGGTGGAGGGTGGGAGGGGAGAGCCGTGAGAAGGTGAGGAGTCATCGCTGGGACCACACCTCGCCTCCCAGCCTTGCAGGAATTGGGCGGGGGATCAGCAGCTCAGCCTGCTCTGTCTCCCTCAGCATGGCAATCACCTTTCCAGCCTCAGTTGCCCCCTCTGAGAAATGGGAATAAGGCTGTTGTTTCTGAAAGGGTGAGGCCTGGGCATGGGATTTGCAAAAGGAAGGGTATGGGAAGAAGGCGGGGGGCACTTACCTGGCTCCTAAGGGAGCCCTTGATGCCTCCGGCCAGGCCGGCCACAGACAGGGCCAGGAGGCAGGAAAGGGAGACGGCAATTGCCATGATGCTGCCGGCAGAGTACTGGAAGCAGGAAGCTGTGCAAACCACTCTGGAGGGGCTGAGGGGGTGGAGCTGGAGAAACCACGAAGGGGAAACCAGGTTGGGAGGGGTGGGCATCGGAACACAGAAGCCGCCTCAGACCTTCAGGCTTCGGTCTTCTCCAGCCCTCTGCTTGCCTGTTTCCCCAGTCCACCCTTTTTCTTTATTCAGCAGAGGCCCGCTGCCCACCCAGTTCTGGACAATTCTAGGGATATAGAGGTGGATCTGTCCTTAAGGAAACAGGAATAGACAGCTCCTAAGTGAGCAGCGACAGTGTACGGCCATCAGTGTCGTGACAGGGAAACCCAGGGGGCTATGGATCCCATGGGCTCCTGACACCCGGGTGGGGGTGGAGGGCGGTCAGTGTCCCCTGGAGAGGCACTCTTGGTCGTCCTGTAGCTCAGTCCCCTCAAGGGTACCCACCAAAAAGCCTTCCCTGCTCCCCATCCTCCGGTCTGGCCCCTGGCCCCTGGAGCCCCTGCTGTGCCTGTCTGCACTCGGCATTTGCCTCCCAGCCACGCCAGAGGCGACTGATGTACCTGTGTCCTCAGCACCCAGCACGGGGCTGGGGCACAGAGCAAGCCTGGATGTTTGCAGACCGAACAATTGGTTGTTATGGGTTTTACACAGGAAAGTTCAGGCTCTAGGGTACAGTAAGTGGCAGCCACTGCCTTCTGTTCCTCATTCTTACCACAGTCTAGGGATGGGGATGAGGGGCCTGGGTGGGCCTGAGGGGCCAGATGGAGCGCAGAAGGGATGAGGGCAGGGAAGGTCAACGTCCTGGAGGTCAGGAGAAGCGTTGCAGGGAGGCAAGTCCGAGCGGCAAGTGCACTGAGGTCTGAGCACAAAGATGGAGGTTCAGATCTCGCCACCTGTGCACGCAGCCGTTCCCCTCTCAGCCTCGGGTCCTCATCTCAAAGTGGCAGCAACAATTCCTTTGAGTGGAATGACCATGGAGCATCTGTGACACTGGCTGGCACAGAATGGGCGTTCAAATGGTGGGTTCTTAATACTCTACGCTGGAGCAAAGAGCCCAGAGAGTCTTGGAATCAGCGTGACTCGAGTTCAAATCCTGTCCTTACACTCTGGCTGTGCCTGGACAAATTTCAGCCTCTGTCGTCTGAGAAATAGGGTGATGACGGCACCCCTTCCTTGGCTTGGCAGGAAGGTTGCGTGAAGCGCATGCTGGTGCCCAGAAAGGTTATACGTCTTAGTAATAACTATTGTTATTTTTATCTTTTAATGTTTATTTTTGAGAGAGAGCGAGAGTGGAGGAGGGGCAATAGAGAGGAACAGAGGATCTGAAGCAGGCTCGGCACTGACGGCAGAGAGCCCAATTCGGGGCGCAAACTCACAAACTGTGAGATCATGACCTGAGCTGAAGTTGGACACTCACCAGAAAGCCACCTAGGCACTCCATTTTTTTAAGTTTATTTATTTAGTTTTAGAGAGAGAGAGAGAGAGAGACGTGGGAGGGGCAGAAAGGGAGGGAGAGAGCGAGAATCCCAAGCAGGCTCCACACTGTCAGCACAGAGCCCAATGCAGGGCTCCAACTCACAAACTATGGGATCATGACCTGAGCCGAAGTCGGCCACTTAACGGAGCCACCCAGGTGCCCCAAGAACTATTATTTTAGTTATTTTTTCATTACCACTTTGTTGAGACATAACTCACATGCCATAAAAGTTACCTTTTTAAAGTATACAATTCAGGGGCGCCTGGGTAGCTCAGTCGGTTAAGCATGCGACTTTGGCTCAGGTCATGATCTCATGGTTTGTGGGTTTGAGCCCCGCGTCGGGCTCTGTGCTGACAGCCAGCTCAGAGCCTGGAGCCTGTCTTCAGATTCTGTGTCTCCCTCTCTCTCTGACCCTCCCCTGCTCATGCTGTCTCTATCTCTCAGAAGTCAATAAAGAAACATTAAAACAATATAAAGTATACAATTCAGTGGCTTTAGTGTATTTGCATAATTGTGCAGCCATCGCCACCATCTGGTTTCAGAGTATTTTCATCACCCGGAAAGAAACCCATGTCCATAAAGTCCTCCCTTCCCCCGGCAAACCCTAATTTGTCTATTCTGGATGTCACATGCATGGTCTATGAGGACCTTTGTGTCTGGTTTCTTTCACCTTGTGCAATATTTTCATTATTTATCCTTGTAGTACATATCAGTATTTCATTCCTTTTTATGACAGAATAACATTTCATCGTATTACCATGTTTTGTTCATCCATCAATTAATGGACATTGGATTGCTTCTACATTTTGGTTCTTATGGATACTGTTGCCATGAAAGTTGCGCATAGATCTTTTCCTATGGACATATGTTTTCAATTCCCTTGGGTATATACACACGGCAGTGAAATTTCTGGGTCATGTGGTAACATTTTGAGGTCCTGCCAAGCTTTTTCAAAGAGGACCATCTTACTTCCCGTCCAAGGGTTTGAGGGTTCCAATTCCTTCATAACCTCGCCAACACTTGTTATTGTCTGTCTTTTTGGCTTTAAAGAACTGTTATTTTTAGCCTCCTCGCCCCTGTGGCTGGGAAGGGTCTAGGGGCTGGGGGGTACACTCTTCAATTCACCCTGAACCCCAAGGGCTGATATCGGTACCCACGTGCCCGCACCGGCACCCCCTCTCCCTGGGCGGGGCCGCACTGGGGGCGATCTTGAGGATAAACAAGGGTGGGAAAGGGAAGGGAGGGCTCGACAGCTCCTGCACGTCTTCGGCCCGACGCGGGAGATGTCTGCACTCGCTGCCCTTTCCCGTCTGGCCCCGCCCTGAGACGTGGGCAGGGAGAGGCCCCGCCCCTTCCTGGGAGCCAACTCCGCCTAAACTCCTCCCCGAAAGGCGCGCCCTGCTTGGGAGAGAAGGCAGAGCCCGGAGGTGGCGGGGGAGGGCGGGGGGCGCGGCTGGGAGGAGGGCCGGTAAGGCACTGGCACCGGACCCTAGCGTCCTGTGCGCCCAAGTTCAGCCCTGCCCGCCTTCTCAGGGGCTTCCATTCATTCTGGGCCAAAAGGGAACCGCCGCCCCCTCTCCCAAACAGTTGGAGTTGCCCGGATAGATTGTTCCGAGGAGGCGGGCCTGGAGTGAAGGGACCGCCTGGCTGACGGCCCAGGGATGGAGGAGAGAAGGGACAGAGGTGAACAGTTCTGGGCCTGGGAGCGTCTCGTCCCGAGGCGAGGGCCTGGGGACCCCGAATGAAGTTTTAGTATTTACAGAGTGACTGTCCGAGTACACGGAATAAAATTCTGGAGGGCGTAGCGTGAGGGTCTGGAAGCCCCAGGATTAGGTGGGGTCTAGGTGCCCAGGACGTCTTTCTGGGAGGCGCAGAGTGTGGAGGCCCCGGCATTTAGATGTGGGTGCATAGGATGGAATCTGAGGAGCCCGGATTAGGTAGGGTCCAGGTGCGCAGGATGACATTCTGGGGTGCGCAAAGTGAGGGCCCGCGGGTTCCCCTGGCTGAGTCTGGGGGCCCTGGCATCAAGGCCATGCCCCCAGGATCGGGCGCTAGGGGCACCCTGGCCCTGTGCCGGGAGGCGGCTCCGGGCAGCGCCGCGGGGGACCGGGTGGGGGCCTGCGGCTGGCCGGGGGCGGAGAAGCGGGGGG
>NW_027529432.1:2812036-2813536 GCF_008692635.1 Crocuta crocuta | reverse complement strand
GGCGCGGAATCCTGGTGCGGGGAATGGGGGGTGCGTGGCAGAAGTTCCCTAACCACCTCCCGCCCCACCCCCTCGCCCACCACTTTTCCAGCCCCAGGATGCTCCCCTTCGCCTCGTGCCTCCCCGGCTCCCTGCTGCTCTGGGCGCTGTTGCTGTTGCTTTTGGGGGCAGCATCTCCCCAGGATTCGGAGGAGCCCGACAGCTACACGGTGGGGACCGTGGGGCCACTGGCCTGGGCTGGGCTGGGCAGGGACACAGAGATGAGGATCCTGGGGTGGCTGCTGCTGCGGGACGACTCTCCCCTCCCCTGGTTGGTGAAGTGGCTGGGGGGCCTTTGTTTGGAGCAGGCTGGGAGGGTGGCCAGGCTCAGGCCCTGATCTTGGCCTGGTCACTTGAAGGGGACTGGGGAGGACCACTGGCCATCTCTGGTCCCTTTGTAGGAATGCACAGATGGCTATGAGTGGGACCCCGACAGCCAGCACTGCCGGGGTGAGTGTTGCCTGGGGGACGGACCCACGCCCAGGACTCCGGGAACTGGGAAGGGGATTGCAGCCTCAGCTCCCAGAGCGGTACTGGGAGCCCGATGCCTGTCCTCTGCCGAGCTTGGCTTGGCGGAGGCCAGCTCTGATCCTCTGGGGGCCAGCTCAGTTAGAGGAGGAGAAGCCATGCAGGCCCCTCCCTCTCAGGGAAACTCAAGACACCCTGCCCCCAGCCCTCAGCAGGCAGGAGAGCAACAGGGCACTGCCCAGAGGAGCTGGGTCCTGGAGACCTCTAATCACTTTCCTGTTTGGTTTGTCCCATCATGTCCCGGGAGGGCGGTGTCTGTGGGGTGGGTAAGGAGGCCTGCACATCGCTCTTGGGCCGAGCCAGGGCTAAGGGCTTTGGGGAGGGCTAGAGACCCTGTTGGGGGAAGAGAATGGGGGCAGGGGAGACTATGGGAACAGCCACCCCGCCCCACCACCAGCCCTGGCAGTCCTTGGGAAAGGGTCCTGGGCAAGCAACTTTAGCTAGCTGAGTAGAGAGGGAAGGCCTTGCCTGGGTCACACAGTTTTTAGAAGGCCAGGCTGGGCTCCTGCGTGCCGCCCACCCCACGGCCAGCCCAGGAGACTGGCTGTGCCCAGCAGGCCCCTCTCCACAGATGTCAACGAGTGCCTGACCATCCCCGAGGCCTGCAAGGGGGAGATGAAATGCATCAACCACTATGGGGGCTACCTGTGCCTGCCCCGCTCAGCTGCTGTCATCAATGACCTGCATGGCGAGGGACCGCCACCACCGGTGCCCCCTGCTGAACACCCCAACCCCTGCCTACCAGGCTATGAACCGGACGAGCAAGAGCGCTGTGTGGGTGAGTGAGGGTCACCTTCGCACGGGGACTTCCGGTCCTCCTACCGGGCATCTATCACTGCATCTTAAAAACTCAGGCCTCAGTTGCTCCCTTGCTTGAAAGCCTCTTCAGGGCTACTGGGACGCCATCCAGATCCTCGCTTTGCGTGGGGCCTG
>NW_027529432.1:2810440-2811923 GCF_008692635.1 Crocuta crocuta | reverse complement strand
CCCAGTGCTGGACACATACTTCAGGAGCTCTGCTTCTCAGCTTCTGTCCTCGACTGGCTTCCTGATCTGGACCCCACCCCTGGGTGCCGTGGGCCTTGGAGGAAGGGCCTGGAATCAGTGTGCCTGGGATTATGGGCGGGGCCTTGTTTCCTGTGCCCCTCCGGCATGGGAATCCCACAGGGTAGGGGTGCCTTTCCTGTTGGCTCCCAGGCTGACAGACCATCATTTGTGCTGTTGGGAGGGTCTAATCCGCGAGCTACTGTTTTGGGAGCTCTGGTTTTATTCACACACCCAGGCAAGTGGTACCTGACCTGTGTCCTCCGTGGTGAGGTGTCTGTCATGTTGGGTGGTGCGTGGGCTCCCAAGTGGGGACTGAGTGGTGTCCCCTGCAGACGTGGACGAGTGTGCCCAGGCCCTACATGACTGCCGCCCCAGCCAGGAGTGCCATAACCTACCTGGCTCCTACCAGTGCACCTGCCCTGACGGCTACCGCAAGATTGGCCCTGAATGTGTGGGTGAGTCCGGGGAATAGACTCTCTAGTCTCTGCCCTGTGCCCTTAGCCTGGCTCTCACCCTTGCACTTGACCCCCTATTCCAGCCCACCGTCAGGCTTTGCCCCACTCCCCCGCCACCTCTGCTTCCCGTCACCAGTCATAGCACTGTGAGGGTACATGTGTGAGTCCTGGCTGCCCTGGCCCAACCCAGCCCCCTAGACCCAGGCAAGACTGCGGGTGGTTCAGTCAGTTAAGCATCTGACTTTGGCTCAGGTCATGATGTCACGGTTTATAAGGTCAAGCCCAACATCAGACTCTCTGCTGGCAGCTCGGAGCCCACTTTGGATCATCTACCCCCTCCTTTCTGTCCCTCCCCAGCTTGCAGGTGTACGGGTGCATGTGCGCTCTCTCTCTCTCTCAAAAAAAAGTATCAGTGGTGAGGCCTTGAGGCCCACCTGACTGTGCCCTCTGCCCTCCCTCTTCCTCCACCCCAGATATCGATGAGTGCCGTTATCGCTACTGCCAGCACCGCTGTGTCAACCTGCCCGGCTCCTTCCGCTGCCAGTGCGAGCCGGGCTTCCAGCTGGGGCCCAACAACCGCTCCTGTGTAGGTGAGGCCGGGCCGGGCCAAGCCAGCTCCTGGGTCCTGGGCAGGGTGGTGTGGGGCAGAGGAGCTCCCTTTCTGACCACCCTGGGTAAAGTGGGCTGCTCCTTGACTTTCACCACTCCCGTTTCCCCCTGCACCTCCAGATGTGAACGAATGTGACATGGGGGCTCCGTGTGAGCAGCGCTGCTTTAATTCCTATGGGACCTTCCTGTGTCGCTGCCACCAGGGCTATGAGCTGCATCGGGATGGCTTCTCCTGCAATGGTGAGAGCTCCGCTTCAACCCTGTGTGCCGCCATTGGTCTCCCAGGCCCTGTGTCATGCTGTGTTTCCTGCCACACAGTCCATTTGATGTCTCTGTGTCACATCCGTTCTGTCCTCATG